>NC_068368.1:5230616-5343116 GCF_020536995.1 Dreissena polymorpha | reverse complement strand
TCCGTAATATGCCTCCAGTCTGTGAGTGTTCGTTTGAACTTTAAGCAAATTTAAAATCGCGCATAAGCAAATAGTGTGATCGCAACAGAAAAAATCGTAACTAAGCTCTTCGAATGATCTATACATTACATTAACAACAATTCCGTTGCCTTTATTTTCTAATTTAAAACTGAACGTTCTTCATTTGCTTGATTGCGCAACTTTCTCATCAAATCAATACATACTGGTACACACATGTTTGTTTTTTGCAACAAACACTTGTTCTGTTCCAAACCCTATTTATCCATCATTTTTTCGGTGAGTTCTTTGGAAAATTAGAAATTATTTGTATCATGAGAGATAAAACCTTTGAAAACTAATCTCCGGTTGTTTAGGGTCATTTAAACTGTATGGTAGATACATTTAGGTACAGAATGGTGTCAACAATATTTATCAATAATTCATTGTTTCGACTCAACTTGTCCTGAAGATGGCCTTTCCACAAAAACATTGTCATACATGGGCAGACAACGAGCAATCCAAACAGCAAACGCAAAATTGAAACTCATGATTGCATACGAAACTGCCTTGTGACTTGTGACTGTGTTTTGCAAAATGAGCTGATTCCTTTTGAAGCTTTTTAATCGCGTGACATAATTTATGCGAGTTTTTTTGTAAGTAAAGAAGTAAAGTGTAAGAGGGTACGTCGCCCCGGTCCGTATTTATTAAACTGATATACATACTATAAACAATACTTTGTTTTGCCAAACTATGCACTGGTTTATTTGGAAAATTATTTTCCGTGTGAAATAGAGAATTGTGTTGAAATTTAGTTAAACGTGTTGTTTCGGTTCTGTTGTTTGCACTTCGTGGCTAAAATAATTTTCTTGCAGATAGTCAGTTTACATTATCAACGTTTTCATTCATTTTTTGTCACCGCACCTTCAAGATAATTGTAAAACAGTCGTCTTTTCGTCACTTTTCATGACAGTTACTGTAAGATGATGTTATATTTGGGACTGACTCATGTAGTGGAAATGCTATCCTGTAGAAACAAAATCAAAGTGTCTGTATACAGGTCAACGAATTGGCTAAAGATAAAATAGTCAACTACGGGCGCGCGCGATAAATAAAACACACCTAAGATAGCCCTGAACATCATTAACACGTAATCTTGTGTTGACGACGTCTATTTCAATGCAACAACATTCCACATTTTGTTCGGTGTGTTTTTTATTATCTATTTTCATGTTGTATATCAGCACCCACATACGTTTTTGACCTTCAAATCCTTGCGTGAATCAATATGTTAAGAACCTAATTTATTACTGGGTTGGTCTTTACGATGGCTTTATCAGTGTTCGAATTCCAGAGGCGATTTGTTTTAAATAGAATTAGCATCTTTGAAAATGAATTGCCCCTTTTGAAAATATTTTACTGTGTCACTGATTACCATAACCGAATTGTGCTGCAAGGCATGACAGTACCGATGTCTTTGGACTGCGAGACTGCATGTTAGCCTAATTATATGAAGGAAATCACGCCGCATACCGTTCCTTCAATAGGACCGATTTTAAAACAAGTAGTTGGTAGGCTGGACCCTACGGGAGACATCATCGCATGGTGAGCGGAAACTGCCGTCCCGCTGTATACAAGTTATACATAAATACGGTCAGTGCTGGAAAAAATACGGCGTGTTTCCTAGTGCTTACCAATAGTATGAATATGTTTATTTTTAAATAAATTCAAATAACTACAATATGTCTTTGGCCCAACTGGTGCGAATTTGAATAATATGAATGCACGTGGCCTAGGGAAATTTACCGCACTACGCACGCCTAGTGAGAGAGTGGTTATTTTTTCCGATAAGCAAAAACACATTTGTGACGTTTCTCGCAATAATATTCATTGATGAAAGCCGCGATTGTATACTGTTTGCAAACACGCTTATCAATGTAGCTAGTGTATCAATTGTTTATATCATTTCGATAAGTGGTACCGATTAAACGCTTACGCAAATCCCGTTTTAAGTGAGAGCCGGTGGGCGGACTGAACTGCGGGCGATTGCGTGGCGGACTTCCGGTTTCGCACGCGCGTCAATACCAGCTGTGACAGTGTTAGCTGTCGGCTCTCGAATGTTGTGTTATTGAACTCAGCGAAGTTAAAACTCAGCGGCTTTCCCGTTCCGCGTTGTATACCAAGAAACGAAAGTATTCGTTTACGCTTCATAGATAGACCATAACAGGTTTGAATTTTAAAAAAAATTGCCAACACGATAAGTATGGGACACTTAACTGTAAAGGAAAAATACGAAATTGTATAAAACTTCTGTAGAGTTTACAAATAAACCATTATAAACATGATTAAACGCAGTTGGAAACAATGCAAGCAAAATGTAAATTATGATAGAAAACGGCTGAGGAATAGATAAAGTCAACGCAGTGATCTTAACCCATTTATGCCAAGCGTCTAGAAAAAAGGCCTTGGCAAACAGCGTAGACCAAGATTTGACGCCGCATGATGCGGCGTCTCATCATGGTCTGCGCTGTTTGCTGAAAGGAATTTCTGTAAGAAATATTCTAAATATAGAAATTAGTATACTAAAAATCTCTTATTTTGGAAATAAATTGATCCAATATAGAAGGATGGAAGAGTCCACTAGGAATACATGGGTTAACACGAGTCATCCCCTTTCTGTAGCACAAACGCCGCACGGTTACTACGTTGCATCCTGAAATGAACCAATCAAATCCGGGTTTACTGAACGAGATAGGTGCAGCTGTACGATACACGAAAATCCGGGTACCACAACTGCAAAGTATTTAATGACGCACACGGTTTTTCCATGAATGAAACGACCACACACCATACAAAAATATGACTAATTTTATAACTAGGGCCAGCTATTTGTATGAGTACAGCTTAGTTGTAAATTCATTTTCGTTCGGCTTTGCAGTCTCAAATCTTACTCTCATTGGTCGTAACTGTAAAGTTTAGCATAGTTAAAGTATAGTACCAAAAGATCCAACACTGCATAAATTGAACGATCTAATTTATTTGAGCTTCAAATGTTTAAAAATAATGTACATTTTTTCACGCTATATTGTTTTTTTTTAAATTATATTTTATGGATATTTCTGCTAAAAATTAAAGTCAATTGCACAGTTCGAAATTCCTGCATAAGGCCGAAAGGAATGGGTTGGGTACATACAACATAAAAAAAATTATCAAAATTATTCAAAAGCATGCGAGTATACAATGTCTTTAAACCAACAAGGAATAATTGAAATCCGGGAAGCATTATTAAACACTTGTTTATAATAGCCCTGTGCGTAGTTCCTTTTTATTCATTTTCATTCATACCGCGAATCAATTAATGTGCCGTTTTACGTCAGTAAATTGATAGCTTTTTATAGCAAATATAAACTCAATATGCACTCGAGAACAGGTCTTTTGAAGTTTGAATACAATTGCTTGACTTGGAAACAAAAGACACGTTTATGGTGATTATAGTTAGTTTACAAATACACGTGTCGCACACGTGTATGTTAACACCTTACTACATAAATATAAAGTAACTCATGGATGTTTTAGTGATGTAAATCGATTAATGCACTGTAATTTGAACAGCTCAGAATAGCGCGTCCTCGAGATATCTCTTTCATTCGTGGCAAATCTATTTAATCTCGTTTAATTTTATTGTCAATGAACACACTGCAGTGAATCTAACTTAAGAGATGTCATCTAAATTTAGCATTAAAGGTGACTTATCACCGTATTTATTAAAATTTTATGCAAATATTTGCCGGCCGGGCATATTACACCAACTGATAAATACATATATAGATACATGCCATAAGCTTACTGTGCCATTAATGCTCTTAGATCAGACCATGATTGATTTCTTTTTTGGCTACTTAATTGATTATCCTAAACGATTTCGTAAATAACATTATCTGAAAAACATAAATAGTAATACTTACATCAAATCTATATGAATCTGCTGAGACAACTAATTAAATTATCTATGCAACTATTACGTTTAAAGCCACGCAAATGTACACATATATAATATATTTAATATAACCGTTGTTTTCTGCCTTTTGCAAGGCCTTTCACGGAGCATATTAAATATATTCTTAATTTGTTCTCTTCTGTTCATTGGCTTACTATCCCTGTGTTTTATCCTGGTTTCGGCAAATAAAATCAATCAACGAATCGTGATAAACTTACTCAATTAGATACACTATCAAGAAAAATCATGCTGGCAAAGGGAATGCAAACTGAGTGAACTGCATTAAAGTTAAAATCATTTAAACGGACCTTTCCTTATTTATATTACAGTCAACGAAGAAAACAGATGCAAATCTTTATCCAAATGGGTATTCCCGGGCCAAAACCGAACTTCCTCTTCGGAAACCTTCTTACCTTTTGGAAAACGGTATGTATTTATATAGTAAATAATTATTTATATGTCGTTGTATATTAGCCTATGAACAACGACTTATATATCAGAATTTCGGATTCGGATGGCGTTATTCAAAACCTTTTTTCCTCGGTTGCATCAATGCTTATTGAAACAATATCGAGTCTGTTTGCGGGGTAGACCCAGTACTTGGTGTCTTCAGTTGAGATCTAAAGAACGATCTGAACGTGAAAGCTATATATGCAATGATCAACAAATAACAATGGGGCAAAAATTTGGTCGATTTTAAAATGACCAGACAAATATGCTTTCAGTAAAAATACAAACTTTATTTTTATGGCAAATGCAGCTATCGATGCAATGGGCATATTTGTTCGTCGCACATGGCATAGTTTTAAATAATTTTTGGTCGGCTTTCCCATTTACGAATGTTATAGTGCAATTTTGCCTACTCAGGCATAATCTTGTTCAATAATACATGTAAATATATAATAAACCATTATCAAAGTCACTTCAGTTTGGTCACGAAATGCTAACGCATCTAACAGGATCTAAATAAACACCAGGGTAAGGCCTAGCGGGTAATAACGCTAAAATCGAACAATCAAACAAGGCTTGGTGGTACTTAACGATTGAATTCAATACCATTGTATTTAATATATTTTTTTATTAGCCTGCATGTCAAAAAGTGTACATTTGTATCAACTTTATAAGCAAATTATGTCAACAAAGCGAATGTTAGGGGCGCATTATGACCGAACGCGCATTTAAGGGTTACGTCATGGCAGGTAAGACTGGGACGTACATTTGCTGATTCTCGTATAATTTGTTCAGTTGTGAAAAAACAACAACAATGTATGCACCCGCTTTCGAAAAAATCACCTCTAATAATTCATAATTACGAACATATCACTATGTCGGTTAACGGTTAGTTGTCGCCACAATTTACGGACGTTTATAAATAAAGCCTTCATGGTCCTGTTTGAACTCGTCTAGTTGACGTTTAAAAGACAAATTAGTGAAAAGTCCATGATTAATTTGACTATTGATAAAAAACCTGACTTAAAATCAAGTTAATTAAGGTTCACACCCGGAAAATTTTGATCGACGAGTAGGTATAAATTGAGCTATGATCGGAACCGTTCAAAAGCCTGCGCGTTGATTGGGTCTCTTCTCTTAAGCTCCAAACGCCATCCATTCTTCAATATATTATCTACAAATTGGGCAACATTTATCTACACCAGTAACATGAGCGAGAAATGCAGCGCGTGCATTTCTGTCTATAAATATCTTCACACATGCAATTTCGGAAGTGATAGTCACTTCCAGTGTTAAGTCATTTCAGTTAGAGATTATAAGTCAGATACTGTTTTTTACAACCCCGTTATGTGTCACACTGTGCACACGGAAAAAGCGCCAATTACCGAATGAGTAGCTCTGACTCATTGGAAATCCATTTCATTCATAAAGATGTTTTACAACTGCGGTTAAGTAGACCAGATAGTAGGTTATAAACCACGAGCCGTTATCTTGATGCATGTAATTCAGCCTTTCGTTTCCGGCCTACTCCCTTCTCTTTGTGCTTTAATAAATGTAATCGAACATGTTTGCAATCGGGCGTGAAGTGTAAAGGGGCAATCAAGGTGATCTTCGGTATCAATAAAACCAATGTCAGGTCGAATAACGTTTGTCTAGTGCAGACAACGTACTGTGGTAAAGTGGGCATGTTTTCGGTGAGGTTAATTTCAGTTAACTTATTATTATGAATTAAGCCCAAGAATGTTTATTGTTTTTTTTAATCGTTTAATAAGTTTAATTAGCAATCAGAATCATCGAATAAACTTCACGGATATGTACTTTGGCTAGGTAGTTCTTTTATTTGACTTTTTAATTTGATGATTAATTGATTGATTTTGTCATTGATTAAGTGATTTGATGGTTCAACGCATGAATACATGACTGAGTGACTGACAGAGTGACTGACTGAATGGGTTATTGCTACGAATCAATAAACGAGTGAGTGACTGACTTACTTGTCATTGAGATGATGAATGAGTGGTAGCGACCTTTAAGCACGACCAATATTTTAATTATTTATATTCACGTTGAACTTAATCTTTCGTACCTTGGTTCCAGCCCATGTTTGAGCAGTATCGAATGTGGGCCAAGGCGTTCGGTAAAACGTACGGCTACTTTGAGGGCCCTAGCCCAGTACTAGTGACATCTGACAAAGATATCCTTGCCGAGGTGTTCGTCAAACAGTTCAAAGAATTCCACGCAAGAAAAGTAAGTTATAAAATGGTATAGTTACAGTAAAAAATATATGTTGAATTCATTTTTTGTTATATATTGTCATGAGTATTATAAATATAAGAACATTCGGCTCTATGCAAAAAAGTTTCGTTTTGATACGGACAATTACGTACTCATACGTAGCAAAGAAAATATCGAAAATGTTAATTTAAAAAGTTTTGTCATTCTTTTTAACAAGAAATAGACGGTTACCATATCTACATGTATATAGAATAGTTTTCTTTCGAAACATTTTTTTCTGAATGCACGTGTTCTCTGTGCAGATTTTCCCAGTACAAGTCGACCCGGACAAGGATGAGGAGGTTCACATGTTTTTTGCCCGGGGAGAAAGATGGCGGCGCCTGCGCACCATCGCCAATCCCGCATTCAACACAAGCAAAATGCGCATGGTAAGTCGCGTGCACTTGGAATGCGGACCTAATGAGAATGTTATTCCGTGAAAAATATTGTTTGTTCATTTCACACTGACTTTATCACGACTGGTTAATATTTGTTTAAAATATGCATGCATGTGTTTTTTTTCGCACTCAATGAAGATCATGTACACACAATAATTATACAGGTTAAGTTTTGAATTTTAAGAACATAAAGAGACGATTTGGGTTAAAATGCATATTTAATAATACAACTGTATTTTGATTATTATTCTTTCTTGTTTAAAATAAGACTGATTTATTAATTTTAGATGTCGCCGATGATAAACACCCAAATAGACAAATTCTTAAGCGTACTTGATAAAAAGTGTGAAAACAACGAGGAATTTGATGTTTATGAGTAAGTAAACAAGCGATTATCTTAAATTATATTCTAAAATGCTTACCGGTAAATAAGTTATATAATCTCTGTTGTATAATGTGTTATGATAACTTTACAACGTCGAAAACCAAATGCACGAATTTAGAACGTGCACTCGCAATTGCAAAAACAATCCGAAATAGATTACACGTTGTTATTTTTGGTATACGAATATAATGCATGATTTTTATATATTAATTTTTCTTAAGAAAAATCGATAATTTTTCGAACATTGTTTGCCGTTAAAGGAATATTTTAGACATATATGTTTTAAAACTCATTCCACTCCGTATTTCAGTGTGCTACAGAGACTCACGTTCGATACAATAGCGAAATGTGGCTTCGGGTTAGAAGCGGACTCAATCCGAAAGCCGGACGACGAATATTTGAGAAATTGCCGAGGAGTTATTGACGATACAACTAAAAGACCAATTCTATTTATGTTTGGATGTAAGTATAATTAAGTTTTCAAACAAATCGTCACAATAGTAAATGCACGTGTATGATCAAACCGTTATTTCGGTACATACATTAAAGTAAACGTCACCAACCTGTTAATCGATTAAAAGATAATCGATACAGTCGAATGATGTTAAATAGCATTAAATGCATACAAAAGAAAAATGATATTTTATGCGAAAATAAGATTGTGTAATTAAATGAGTAGCGTTCTGAGAAAATGGGCATAATGCATGTGCGTAAAATGTCACTTTCCGCTTTTACGGTATTTTTAGTTTCAAGGAAGTCCCTCCTTACCGAAAATCAAGTTTAAGCGGAAGTGTCGTCCCTGATTAGCCTATGCGGACTGCACAGGCTTATCTGGGACGACATTTTACGTACATGCATTATGCCCAGTTTTCTCAAAACACGACAAAAATATTGGTTACTATATCAAATTAAGTTAGGACCCGGATACATTGATGAGAGCGCGTAGATGTAAATATGCTATTATTGTTACATTTACAATGGAAACATATTAACAGTAGGATACAGATTTCGAGAAACTAAACATATGGGACGTGCTCTGCGAAAATGGGGTTAAATGCATGTGCGTAAAGTGATGACACTTTCCGCTTTTGCGATATTTTTCTTTTCAAGAAAGTATCTTCTTAGCAAAAATCTAGTTTAGGCGGAAAGAGTCGTTTCTGTTTAGCCTGTGCGGACTGCACAGGCTAATCTGGGACGACAGTTTACGCACATGCATTAAACCCCCTTTTAACAGAGCACGGTCCATATATAAGCATTATAAATGAAGTGCTCTTTGTAAATAATAACAAGATTAAAATTGTAAACAATATTTTTATTACGTGCATGACATGAAACGTGTCTTAGATGTACCGAAATAACGGTTTGATCATACACGTGCATTAAATATTGTGACGCTAGTTGTACCCGTCACGATTTCATGCGTATTGTATTAAGCATTTCATACTAATAACACTTAAGAGGGGAAGTGTCTCATTACAACACATGTGTTTTTTTTAACTTAGCAAGTACCAATTCATATGTACTATATTTTAGTCATGATGTTGTTTCTGATACTTCATTTATATCATTGTAAAGTACAGTTAGATGAAAGTACATCATGAAATACTAGAAAATATGAAAAGGGTTGATCATCTTGCAAACTTTTTTTGAAATTCTAGTTTTATGTCTCATATAGTTTCATATATGAGTGTGAATATCGGAAACACATCATAGAGCTATCAGTAAAATTTGGGATCAATAAAATACACGAAAAACAAGAAAAATCCATGTTTAAGTATACAATTACATGCGTAGCTTGTAACTGCTGTACCACTCAACTAAATGCTTAGACGCTAGTCTCTTTGTCTTTTTCAGTCATTTTCCCGACACTCCATCGACTGTGGATATCCATCTATTATTGGATGGGCTTGTTGAAGTTTAACCCTGTGATTTGGTTGGAAAATAAGCTGGGTGCGATTATTAAAGAAAGAAAGCATTCAGTTAAGGTAAGCATATTAAGATACAATATCTAGATGCGTCAAAAAACAAACAAAAAATGCAAACTGGATGGGGAGACTTTCTATTTATATTCATTATGTGTCGTATTTTAACAACGTCTGACATATGTGTCTAACTTACAATTATGATTTACGTAATTATAACATTTGCAGATGAGAAGTACTTTTTAGCAGTTACGCGTGCGTATCACCACGTGGCGTGGGCTACAAATCACTAATTCTCGACTTCTGAACAAATAAACCATCCAGTCCTCGTTGATTATTGGGCAATAATTCTAAAGTTGGCATTTAAACTATTTAACATATCTGATGAGATTATGTGTGTTTTGTTAAATATGATATCGTACCCACCTTAAGGTCAGGCGTGAGTATCGACAGTTGCATGAAATGTAATACCATCTAATGGTCATGACGTCAATTAAATCATAATTTCATACCTTTTTCACATTTACGGCATTTTTAGATTTCGAGATTCTCGGATTATGATCTGGGTGACATTTAACATTTAATACTACTACTACTACTACTACTACTACTACTACTACTACTACTACTACTACAACTACTACTACTACTACTACTACTACTACTACTAATAATAATAATAATAATAATCATAAGATTAATAATAATAATAATATTATAATTATTAAAAATAATAATACTTTTTTGCATTCTCTTTCTAATATTGACCTGGTGTATACTACAAACAAGCACATATAAAACATGTTACTTAAGTGGGTTCTAAAGGATATTGTTAGCCAAAGTGCAATTCATAACGGGGTCACATGTATAGCCAACAGCAATATGATGTCAAATATGCAATCGTAAAGGTGCGTTAATATGCAGCAGTAATAAATGTGCGACTCTAGCATGTAAACATTTAACATTTGTTTAATAACGTTCCGATACCATCCAACTCTTATAAACGCCGCGTCATGGGACCGCGTCACCAATCCTTACTTATTCGACAAATAACCACCACACACAGCCACGCAAAACCGCACCGAGCTCAGCACTAATTTCTACCTCTCATATTACAGCACGAGTCATGTGACCTTCTAGAAATGTTGTTTAACTCCGAGTACGACCCGGCGCGCACGTACACAGACCCCCTGTCGGACTCCGACTCTGACGTGAAAGCCGTCGCCAGAAACCGCTTCCTTTCCTCCCAGGTAGGGCTATAGGACTTGTCTCCTTCCGTTTATACTTCAAATTTAGATTTTTATAAAGATTTCGAAAGCGATGTTAGTGATGTAGGGTATAGTGATGATGATGATGATGATGATGATGAGGATGAGGATGATGATGATGATGATGAAGATGATGATGATGATGATGATAATGATGATGATGACGACCATGATAATGATAAATACAATTTCCAAAACCAGTATGCTGACGATCTAAATTGTGACGATAATGTTAAGGACTGATGTTAAGTCTTAAGCCGATTAATGATATACATACAGTTACGGTATGGTTTTTATACTGAATTTTTTTCTGTTACTATAAACACTGTCTTAAAATGTTTCATTCGTTTCGCAGGAGCTCAGTTCCCAATGTCTACTATTTCTGCTGTCTGGATACGAAACAACGAGCACGGCGCTTGCTTACGTCATGCACGAGATGGCGCATAATCCCAAAGTGCAACTCGTCCTTCAGGA
The DNA here is from genome assembly GCF_020536995.1 of Dreissena polymorpha. NCBI lineage: Eukaryota > Metazoa > Mollusca > Bivalvia > Myida > Dreissenidae > Dreissena > Dreissena polymorpha. The sequence goes on along the minus strand of NC_068368.1, from coordinate 5,331,951 downwards.
GGAGATTGACCGCTTCCTGCCCTTCGATGATGACGTCATTGAATATGACAACGTCATGAAGATGGAGTACCTTGACATGGTGTGGCGGGAGACGTTGAGAAAGTACCCGCTTGCAAGCACGTGAGTCTGCTCTAGACTTTATATTTATATTTATTAATTAGTTATACAAATATTATACATATGAGCTACTATTTGAGGTGTCGTTTATGTGTTATTATTTTTCTATAGCGTGTACACGTAATTAAAATTAATCATAACTATCCCATTGCGATGAAGGATACACTCACTTAAGTGCACATGTATGACCACTGAGAATCGATGGGATAATGTTGTAGTTATTTGTTAAAAACTATCTATTCGATTTATTTTCTTCGTCGTAACATTTGACTCTTCGGATCCATGACAGCATATTGAACTCAATTGTGACACTCGTAAATAGAACGAAAATTAGTTCCTGATATAATGTAAAATTTTGTAAAGTGATAGAACAATGTCTAATGTCCCGGAATATCGCGTTTTTCGTAATACTTCATATCACCTACGCCGTGTACTCACTTCAAGTATCAATAATCTGCAAATTAATATAATAACGCATTTATTCGCACAGTTAATTTAATTCCATTTATATTAAGCTGTCAAAAGCATTCCGCATTGGTTGGCGGTTATTTATGTTTGATAACCAATACAATAATCACTCAATTAAATATCATTATATCAACGAAACGGGTATAATGCAAGTACAAATAAACATATTTACCATTGAATACAATGCTATGTGTCAAAGGTCATACTATTAATAAAGAATGAGGGTCAGGCCAATAAGTGTGGTCGATGAGGTTAGAATGTGAACTCAATATTTTAACAACCCTTCATTTCGAAATCGGCATGTAATAATTGTAAAAGAAATAGTTTACCTAACTGCCGATTACCGGTATATTATCCGACCACTCACCACACGCGTTTGACGTTCGCATTTGATTTAAAACGAAAAGAATATCTTGGGCGCTACAATGTAATTTGAGAAATAGTTCCCTAAGAAAAAGCCCTTGTGTGCGCCCAACGCAGTCATCTTACCACAGAAAGCGATTCACGCTGGCATTACGGTGCTATAAATACAAAAATCGGGTGAAGCTAAATCCGAATTTAAATCCCATTAAATATGATAAAACTAGGAAATCATGTTTACAATTAAGTATATAGCTATTCGCTTTCATGAATTGTCATAATTTAAACTTACGATAATCTTGGTAAATGTGAAATTTGAGCATAAAATCAGAGGAAAAACTATCGTTATAAGTGTCCTTATATACTAGGTCACATGTTAGAACAGCCAAATGGGCTACTAGAAAGTCACTCGATTCCAGCCCACTTATCCTCGTTTTTCCTTATTTGCAGGGTGATAGCTCGCCAATGCATGAAAGGTACCACGGTTAAGGGCATGCGAATTGAGCCGGGAATGATCATACAGGCCAACGTATGGGATCTGCACTACGACCCCGATGTTTGGGGGGAGGACCCGAACACTTTCGACCCTTTAAGGTAGGCATCGAAGCGTTCGCAAGGTATTTGCTTAAAGTTGAACGCTGCATTGTATCAATAGATGAACAACCGTTCAAAATGGGACGACACTCAGTGCAAAGAACATTTATTATGCTAAATATATGTAAAGGGGCCTTTTCACGTTTGAGTAAATTGTGAAAATTGAAAAAAGTTGGTTCAGATTCGCATATTTTCGTTTTAATTACGATATTTGTGAGGAAACAGTGATACTGAACATTTACCATGCTCTAAAATAGCCATTAAATGCATCTTTTTACGATTAAAAAACCCGAAAATTGTAAAGCGTTGCAAAGCGAAACGAATTTATAAGTTGGAGAGTTCTGTTGTTGTCGTTATATTTTGAGAAACTACGAGGATTGGTTATATAAAGTATAAAATGCATTTACTATTGTATCCGGAAAGATGGTCGACTGATCGAAATGGTTCATACTTTTACTTCAGCACTCCAGGGGTCAGTGGTTCGATCCCTGCTGAGGGTTACCTTTTTTTCTTTTTTAAATTTTATTCTTAAATTTTTACAGGAGCTTTTAATATCCAATGTTAACATTTATCAATAGAAAGCATTTAGTGACAAACTTCAAAACATGCCAAAATCTGTGAAAAGGCCCCTTCTAGCCGGTCCCTTGTATCACCGGGCTTTATCCATGCGCGTAAAGTGTCGTCCAACAGATGCCTGTGCAGCCAGTCTATAAACCATTTCTTTGTCCTGAAATCGAGTGTAGACATAAATACCTACATCAACCTATTGCTTTTCTAAATCTAAGCCGCTGTGACTATCAATTCAGTAATTGACAGTTTAAGCTATGGCGCATTGAATACAACAACCATGTTTGTATTCAATAATTTGTTTAACATCAATGTATTGGGTTAGCTTTTACTGCGAGAAAATGGATTATTTTTTTTGCCAACAAGGACGCATCGTTCAACGTATTTTTAGTTTGCTCAATCGTTGTGTCCATTTAACATACACACAATTAAAACCGTCCCTTGAGTGTGACATTAAATATTGGTTTTTACGTGTTTTTACCAAATATGATTGATAACTTTCAGTATTACTTCCGAACGACAACCTTTATGATAATGCATATTTTCTTTAAATTGGAGTATATTTATTCACGCCACAAAGATACAACGCATTTGGACCCCCACGATGCCGACCTAATAACAACAATTTTAGTTTACCTTTTGATACCTCATGACAATGAATAAAGGGAGATCTTTAAATATCTAATTTGAAACGTACACACAATCTGCAGCGATTCTCTCGCGTTTTTATATAAATTTTGTTTTCGTTTGAAACTTCAATTGCAATCTTCAATAGACTGCATTTTCAATAGAAAATTGGTCAAATCATCGCGAGTCAACTCAATATATACATATTAAGGTTATTTATTTTTCTGAAATGAATTGAATAACAGATTTCAGTGCGCATAATACTATTCAATACGTCTCGCTAAACAATGCAGCGACAAGTAATGTACACGTGAATAAATTTCAAGCGTTCGAGCTTGTCAACGGACAAATTGATAGTTTTGTTTCGCTTTGTTAACAACTAAAATGTATATAAAAGGCTGCGATTGATTTATTAAGTGATTGGTTGATTGAAAAACATGTAGAAATGAACGACCGAACGATCGAATTTACAAACACCGAATTAAAAATGAACACGTGAGATAAACAATAATGTACATGTAATTTACATTATTACATTATTTTGAGTATGTTTTCCCTTTAACGGACACATTGGGTTAGTTTTGGGTCAATAAAAATCCACACTTGTATCTTTGTAGATTCAGCTTTGAAAATAAGGCCAAGCTTCACCCTATGGCGTGGATGCCGTTCGGAAGTGGGCCACGCGCATGCGTGGGATTGCGTTTTGCGCAGCTTGAGGGAAAGATGACAATTGTGCGGTTGTTAAGGAAGTTCAAAGTTTTGCCAGCAGACCAGGTCGGCAAAAAGCTGAAAATTATAGAAGGAGCGACAATTTTCCCAAAGGAAGGTGTGAAAATAAAGCTCGTTGAACGATAATGGTCGCTAGAGGATACCGTTATGTTATGAAACAAGGACACTCAAATCCAGATGTCAGACTTTGTCTTCGGTCTGGTTTCGTGTTAATACTCCACCGGAAATACGCCGTCGCGCGACCGTCCAGTCATAGTTATACTTACTTGTTTAAGGATACGAACTGGCTGTGCTCGAACATGTATAGAACTGTTCGAGGCCTTTGTATAACCGCCGGTTTTCAAACCGGTGCAGATTTACCGATGGTCGGACCTATATATACAAATCACCGAGATGCGTAATAAAATTAGAGTTATGTCCCAGTCTAGGTGTTCATTAACTAGAAACAGTATTAAATTAATACATAAGCACGTGCTTACGCTAAAATATATTTCGAAAGAAAACTATGTTTTAATTTGAAAATATACTAGCTAAGCATAATGTTTATGATTTTCCTTCATTTTGTGGAACATGGTGAAAAAAGATAAGTGTGCAAACTGTATTTTAACATATCAGTTACTGTATCATGTGCAAATATTCAAAAGTGTATAATGCGGTTTGTGTTTTACATTAAGCTCTGAAATATATGCAGAGTTATTGAGTGAACTTCGTGTGCGCTATTTCTGATTTCGTTTTCCACGGTAGGATAGGGCACATAAGGTGACGTGGTTAATACATTCAACGCCTATGGGTGCGCTCTATTTTTGTCTTTGACCTGAGGAATAGACATTAAATAGATATATTCAGCTAGCATAATGTCATTTAGCTTTTGGCAGACCACAACGAGAGGTCGTAAATGCAAATGAATTCAGCGCTTAGGGACATATTTGTGTCTATGGCCTACTGAGTTGACCTTAAACAGTTGTATCAAACTAACTTATGATACCATATCTTGCTACACTAACATCCCGTGATGATAGCAGTTTATATTATCCTCAATATGTTTAAAGACAAGTTTAGATCGACCCTAGATGTGACTTAAAAAATGTAGGACGCTTTGATGAGACCATGCATATCACGATCGTGATTTATTGGTATTTAGTGAAATGCATTCACCGCATTGTACATCGGTTGTGTCTCTAATGTACACGGCATAATATTGGTCATTGAAATTTCTAAGGAAAGTTCTTTGTTTCTCACATAATATGTATCACCAATGCAGCTTTATTTATTAAATCTATATTTTTACGTCCATCTTTCATAACAGGGGAAGTGTGCAATATTTTGTATAGAAATACTGTTTAAGCATAAATTTAATGTCACTTGTACATACATTAAGATTTGTTATAATCCGAACATTATATATGTACATGCAATATAATATATAACTGATTTGTTACAATTCATCACTGATGCTCATTTTTATCAAAATGTATATTTTTATATCAGACATGTTTTGCTGTAAAAAAAAAAGGTTTTATATATATTTGGCGATTAATTTACGCTACAAGAAATAAAAAACTGTAATTTTTAAAGCATTGCCGTTTTACTGTGTTTAAAATTTTTCGTCATAATTGCATCGCGTTTATTTCTTTTGCCAGTATTGACATATGTTGTTGAGATACACTTCGGTATGTTTTCATTTCAAACTATTTAACGCATAATCATGACACATACCACAGTTCTGAACAGCTTGTAGATCACGCTTTTAGACATTAACATACAAATTATAAACATTATCGAAACGTTGATGCGATACAAGTCACGTGTCGCTGCACAGCTGTTACAAATGTTACAATGCATAATCTTTACGTGGGTTTATTTACTAAATTTGCCATAAAGAAAAGAATCGTTGTATGCGTCGTTCTATTTATAAAATGAACTTAGATAAGGAATGTATTTGAAAAGTAGTCATATTGTTTTTTCGTTAATTTGTATTTATTGAATAATTGAGTCAAAATCAAAAGAATAACATTATTTTCCATTGGGCTGTTTCCACAAATGTTATCACAAATGTGGTTCACTTTTCGTTTTGCACTTAATCTTTCTGAAATTTATCTGCGAAGGAAGGCATTAATAATGCACATATTTATACATGTTATCAGACCTTTTTCAGATGAATAATACTTTATGAGTGAATGATAATAATGCATTTTTAAATGTTTAAATTCTTGAAAATGTCGCGTTGTGTGACAAATACTAGTACAGTATGAGTACAATTACCGATCGAAAGCAGACATGTCTTTATCAATTAAAGAGCGTTTATTTATGTAAGTCATGTGTTTTGCTGAACGCCTCTTATCAAAAGCCATGAAAATGGATGTTGTATAGTTGTTAACATTTGTTGTATACATTTTGGCCATTTATGGAAACTGTGATAAATAATTTATTGCTTTAAATTTGTAAAGCATAATTATGCTTTGTATGTTATTTACGGTAAATACAAGTGAAAACTATTGTGTTCGTTTGTTATGGACTATTGATGAACGTGTTACTGACATCATGGTGTTATCAGTTCCGTCAATAGTTTAATCAGAAATGACTTCAACGTATTGCTCATTGACGTCTTTAGCACTTTATATTCCTTTTACATGATGCGTGCCTGTGACACGTGTTTTGCGCATATATCAGAATGTCGGTGACAAAGGATTATACATGGCTTACACATGCCCAAATACAAAATAATTAAACCGGTCTCTAAGAAAAGTGGGCACGTGCTTTAAATATCGTTCCAGATTAGTCTGTGCAGTACACCACCTTGGTGAAGGATATCCCCCAGCCGACATTATCTCATAGCAGTACACCACCTTGGTGAAGGATATCCCCCAGCCGACATTATCTCATAGCAGTACACCACCTTGGTGAAGGATATCCCCCAGCCGACATTATCTCATAGCATTACACCACCTTGGTGAAGGATATCTCCCAGCCGACATTATCTCATAGCAGTACACAACCTTGGTGAAGGATATCCCCCAGCCGACATTATCTCATAGCAGTACACAACCTTGGTGAAGGATATCCCCCAGCCGACATTATCTCATAGCAGTACACAACCTTGGTGAAGGATATCCCCCAGCCGACATTATCTCATAGCAGTACACCACCTTGGTGAAGGATATCCCCCAGCCGACATTATCTCATAGCATTACACCACCTTTGTGAAGGATATCCCCCAGCCGACGTTATCTCATATTTGAAAAATACAAAAAGTATGATAATATGTTCATTCATTTATATCATATGTAGTACTTATTTACAGTTTAATGGTCATCTATTTGCATAATAATAAACAAATGCGATGTTAATATTTACGGTATAAAGAAATGTACAATTGCCCTATAACAATAAGTCACATTCAGCCAAGAAAAATATGTGTATCCATGCTTCAAAGTCTGACTCAGTTGAGGGCATGTGGCAAAAAGGAGAGGTTGGTGTATCCAACCAAAATTATGTTTACCGTCAGTTAAGAGAAAGTTGAAAAGCACAATAATACAGGGGGGTGAGTTCTAATATAGGAAAGTTTGTCGGCAAAATATTGCTTTACTAGCTATTATGTCTAAAATTGTCATTTAACGTTATACATTTAACTATTCTATTTCTATGATTAGCTCTATGACATAAATGTATTTGCATTCGTGTTGGGCCGGATCATATTGTTCATCTTAATGTCCAATGCTATTTCATGTTTGGATGGGTTAACAGTTTTTAATAAGACGAAATTGATTATTTGATTATTATTCTATCAGTACTAAAAACATTCATGCAACATACAAAACTAATATGAACGTATACATAAAATATCCTAGACCAAGCGTGTATTTCAGAAGTAGAACAACATCATTTAGAATCGTAAGGAGTCTGCAATAATATCTGGGATATGGTAAGTGAAAACAAAAACAACGATAGGGCGAACTAGGAAGCGAAAACTATAGTCTTTATGTAAGGATGTTTGAAAACGATATGTTAATAAAAAAACAGAGAGAAATCAACACAAAGCCGAGACCGCATGTTCTGTCATTCATTTCCATATCTTCAAATTCATTGGTTATAAAAAGTAGTGTGCTGAAACACCAGTTGTTTTTGTTTTTTATTTGCAATTGTTTATCCTTGTCGATATTTTCTCTTTTATGTGTATAGATTATCAAGCTGTTTCTGTTCAGAACTCGATTACATAAAAGAACAAACGAGCATTACATCTTGATCATAAAATGATTTTAATCGGGATATACCTTCATATGTCGCGCTATTTAATTGTTGCATTCTTGGCATTGTTTGCCAATTATCCTATTCATTCGCCTATAACTGGCAGTCTGCTATGGAAAATGATACATAAGTACTGAATAATGTACATCTTTGCCACCTCCACCTATGTTATTACATTAAGAACATATATCTTAGTGTATGAATTATGTGTTTCTGTACCATGCAAATATTCGGTCAACTGTAATTACGAATCACCGATTTCCTTTGATCAGAATTCATTATCCGCTTCCATCAAGCTGACACATTTTTAAAATGTATTAGGATGTTTTTACTTACCTGGCATTTATTTTAGTTATCGCCCACTGCTAAAATTAATTCCGATATAATTAAGAGAGCTAAATATAGCTCACATATGTCGCTGCTCAAGGGAAGTGATACATTGAAACAGATGGCAAAGTGCTGTTAGCGAAAGTGTTAAATATAGTTTAATAATGATGTTTTTATTAAGTATGGAATGCGATTTCTGGAAATGCTTTCATTTATGTTGATATGAATGAGCGATTCATGATAAATGCAGGTAAATGTATGTCGTAATATGATCATGTAATAAGCGGTATGCCACCAGATGATACAAACAAAACCATTTGTAAATCAAAATGTTATTCTTTCATATATGAGTGAATTGCTAAGACCATGAAATGCATTCCAGCTATTGCTAAACGTGAGTTGGTCCATACAATAGCTCGATATTGAATAACTTTAACTTTCGAAAATGGAAGGGTAATGAAGAAAAATTTTAAAATGATAAACATAAACATAGAAAGTAAAACGTCGTAAATATTTGGATTTTAAGGATGGACCTTGGAAAGAAAGTCAGGATTCTTAACCAAACTGGATAACGGTTTAAAAGTCTAACTTCTTAACCAATCTTTACTTGTCTATTTAAAAATTAACGTATTAAACATCCTTATGGTATGACGTTATAACTAAATTGACATTTCTTACACAAATCTAACGTCTTAACCAAACTGGACCTTGTTAACAAAGTCTAATGTTTTAACCCAACTGTACCTCGTTTACAAAAGTATAACGTCTTAACCAAACTGTACATCGTTTTTAAAACTATCCCGTCTTTACAAACAGGAAATTGTTGACAAAATTCTAACTTCTTAACCAAATTTGACCACGTTTACAAAAGACTAACGACTTTACCAAACTGGACCTTTTTAAACAAAAGTCTATCGTCTTAACCAACATAGACTGCGTGTTTAAAAGTTTAACGTCTTAAACAACATGGACTGTACTTACTCAACGGCAAACGTCTTTATAAACTTGGAAATGTTTACACAAGTCTTAAGAAACGATGACTTTGTATACAAAAGGCGAGCGTCTTAACCAAACTGGACCTTAATTACAAAAAGTCTTACGTCATAACCAAACTTAACATTGTTGACACAAGTCTAACGTCTAAAACAAACCGAACATTACTTACAAAAGTCTAAATTCTTACTTAAACTAGACCTCATTTACAAAAGTCAAACTTCATTACCTATCTCGACTTATTTTCAAAAGTCTAAAGTCTTAAACAAAAGTCTTAAACAAAGTTAATCTTGCCTAAAAAAGTCTAACGTCTTAACCAAAGTATCACTCTTTAAAAAAAAGTCCAACGTCTAAATCAAACTGGACCAGACTTACAAAAGTACACCTTCATAACCAATTGGACATTGCTTACAAAAGTCTAACGTCTTAACCAAACTAGACCTTGGTAACAAAAGTCCAACGTCATAACCATATCGGATCTTGTATACACAATTCAAGCGTCTGAACCAAACAAGACTATTTTATCAAAAGTCTAACGTCTTAACCAACCTGCACCTCTTTTACAAAAAAAATCACGTCTTAACAAACTGGACCATGTTAACAAAATTCTTACGTCTTAACTAAATAAGTAGATTAAACGTATTTTAAGGGACCCACGTTTTGTAAGGATACATAATTTTAATCAGATACAAAACACATTCCAAAGCGTGCATTTTGCTTAACGCTACGAACGCTGCCTGCTATTCGCAATACAGAACGGATGAGATCATAACATGCGTTGTATTAATGACTTGCACAATGTACATAGTCAGTATTACAAAACAAAGCATGAAACAGACGATTCATTTCGCGTTAGGCATACAATTTACATACGGTATACGTTTCAATACATACGGTATGCATGGTCTTTATTATAAAATATATAACATTAGACCACAATATACATTGTGTTATTTCTGACTTTACAAGTATGTGCCTTTGTTTTTAGAGAATGAAATTTCATTTAAAAATGTGTTTCTTGTATTTAATGTTTACTTTAAAAGAGAACTTTTAAATAGTTTTGTTTTGTTAACAATACCAAACATACCAACAAATTAAACATCGATGGACGTTTCTCATAGGACTTTGGTACATATTTATACTTATCTTCTCTACCGACATAATTCCCCAATAGGTGCATTAGCATTAAGATTTAAAATACGTTTGACAATTCTCACGTGTATGCTCCCTAATTATTTTGATGGTGTGAATAGCCATACATGTGCTGAAAAGATAAGTAGATAACCAACAAATGAATCAAAGAGTTGACACAAAATCTTTGACTTTAGAGCTTGACCTACTTACTGTTCTGTGTTTAGACTAAAATCCTCAGTGTAGTTGAAAACAGTGCCAACATAATTTGAAATTTAAATTATATTGGCACTGTTTTCAACTACACTGGGGATTTTAATCTAAACACAGAACATTAAGAAGGTCATTAAGCAGGTCAAGCTATTAAGTCAAAGATTTTAAACCGTCTACAACCATGTTGTTTTTTGCAATCGAAGTTCCATTTTCTATTAAATATTAGAATGCCCCTCTTTCTAAAAACCATAATATGCGTTGTGTGTGTGTGTATTTCTTAAGATTTACAATATGAGTGCAAACGATTAAGATTGATTTGCAATTCATCTAGTTATTTCGCAAAAATTGCCATTTCGTCTGCATAAAGTATAACATTAACACAATATCGTCAATTTCTAATCCCCGAATTTGGTTCTTTTGCCAATGACGTTCAAAGTCATCAACACAAATTGAAACCAAACTCGGCGAGATTTCGTCTTATTGTCTCAAACCAACAGTAATAAATACATATTACTCAAAATTCTCAATTTTTATCAGCCATTCCTACTTAAAATTACTCATTTTAAGATTTGAGCATTTTTATGAAGTTTGTCAGAAAATGCTTTAAATTATTGAACATTTTACCACCGAACTGAAGATATCCATTCAAATTACAAGAACATACTTTAAGAAGGAAAACGTTTTTCTCCAGCGGCGCTCGAAACTGTGTCTTTCTGATTGAAAGGGTAATTTCTAAACCGCTGGCCGATCCTCACGGATTGTTCTACAATTGTAAACATTTTATAATTGATATGTGTGAGCCACGTGTTTTAACAAAAACAACCGAATCATGTCATCATAATATTCAATCGTTTCGCGTTTGTAATGATAACTTTATAATGTTCAAATAATTAACAAATCTTTTTCAGTAGAAATTTACGTCATTAGAAGTAATACGCTCCTTGGTTTAAAGTGTTCCTATATTTTCGATTCTGTGACCAAAAAATGGAACATTGTCTCTTACACACAATGATTGTTATAATGCATGTATATTTCCTCAGTGCTATTACGCACTTGTGTAAACGCATACTTCAATGTGCCGAACACATGATTTGCTATCAGTTTTTACATTCGGTTGCAAGTGCTTTCAATGCTCCCAGTGCATATTCATATTAACAACGTACAATATATGATGCACAATGGTTAAAGTCGTTATAAAATAATTTCTTTGTCAAACGCGTTATATTCATCGATGTAAAAAATATTCGGGAACGAAGAATTTGCATTACAATAACATTTTTGTAGGTGCACTTGTGCAACATTTATTATATAAAATTTTTATTTAAATAAACATATATAAAACACCAGTTTAAAGGTCTGATAAACATAGATCTGTGAACGATTAATAAATGTTTGCATGTGCATGTGATTGCACAGAAAAGAATACACACAACAAAGCACATGGCAATGCGATGAAGGCAGGTATTGAAAGTTCAGCAAATTAATTAAAATTTATGAGCAAACAAAAGTACGGCGAAGGTAAGCTTCATACACATAACACAGCAGCATACTGTCTCTACTAAGTAAGTTAGCAGAAACAAGTTTTTATTTTTTGCAACAGTAACCTTGACCTTTATTATACTTGCCCGTGACGGAATACCAAGCAAAGTCTACATGGTATCAACGACGCTGTTTTGCTATTTCAAGAATTAATGACCTGAATCTGATCGCCCCCAAATGCAATCTCAATGTCTGAAGTTAAGTTATCTACATTCATGCTCGCAACTACTCCTTAAAGGCCCCCATTGCAAACATCACAAGTTGAATCCAATACGAAACCCAAGATAATGTGCGGAAACTGTTTTCTATTTTTTAGTGACAGTGACTTTGACTTTAATCAGATAAGTGTCATAGAAGACATATATTTCAAGCTTGCAATATTAATTAAAAGAAACATCATCACTGATGTATGCAAACTGAAGTTATTATGCGAAAACCAACTGTCATAATATGGCAGACAACAGTGATTTGACAAATTTAGGGATACTTCAAGGGAAATAATAAGAAATGTTTCAAGCAACGCGACTGGTTTTCAAAATTGGCGAGGATCATATGCCAGCACATATGACAAACCTTATAATTCGATGTAAACTATCCGAGTTTTAGAGCGAAAAAGGTACATTTGGTTTATATGTGTAATTAGATCAATCCGATATGGGTGTTTATCATGCTCAGGACCGGTTAAGCTGTTTTGGGGCCAAAAGTTTCACGTATTATGGGGTCCCCCTTCCCACTGGTCCTCTTTTGTATATTGAAAATATATTTTGTATATACTTGATACTATTACTTTAAGGATCAGAAAACTTGCATTTGTACACAGTTGCCAGTTGCATTATATATGCATCAAAAGAAGTTAAATATTGTATTACTATTTTATCAACTGAACTTCATTAACATGTTACATGTAAAATATTAAAGCCTATAAGTCTCTTCTACGACACTCCAGCTGGTCGAAGTCATCAATCAGCTGTGTGAAGTCTAGATATCAGAGAATTTGACATTGAAGTGACAGTAGCCCTGATACTGTCAACCTTTCCTGACTCATATTTTACTCAGAAAGTTTTTCACGCGTGATAATGTTGGAAACGACCTCTCACCTTGACAGTTATTAACTGTAATTGTTAAATATATTCGCAGAGCGATGGACAAGTTTGGAAAAGTTGTCTGTAGTTGACGCCATCTAACATCAGCAATTCATTCATGTAGGTGATTGTTCTGTTTTGGTCCGCTTCTAAGAATATTCAGAAACAGTGAGATTTCCTTGTGACCCGTGTCAGTAATCCGATAAGTCAGTGAAATACCCGATAGGTTAGTGTGGTAATCTGTCCGGTGACTTATCCAGATATGGTGCGCGAACAAAATTGTAAAGGTTATAAACCGTCAAACGGTGTTAAAAATATAAGAAAGCCAGTGATTGGCTCCGCTACTATTGGAGTCGTTACACGGCGTATTACAGAAAGGTCATACATTGGGGAACCGGTATTTCGTTAAGGGCCCCTTATATATTGGGAGCCCAAAGCTGCAGCCTTGTTAGCCAAGTGATTAATCCGTCCTTGATCATGCCATTAAACCAAGTTTCATGATGATCTAAATTTTTTCATGATGATCTAAACAGTTTGAGTTATTGAGCGGAGTTATTGAGTTATTGAGCTCCCCTTTTTGCCGCTTGCGTGCCCGCTATCAATTCAAACAATTGGCAAAGCATTTCCCATGATTCGCTCGCTCCTGTTTAAAGGAAAGTATAACGAAGAGCCACTGTGGTTGTCACGCGTGTAACCTTATTTGATAATTGGACCGTGCCCTGTGGAAAGTGGGTTTAATGCATGTGCGTAAATTGTCGTCCCAGATCAGCACGTGTAGTCCGCACAGGCTAATCAGGGACAGAGAAATTTTCTTATATAGGCCAAAAGCAATCAACATTATGTAAATATGTCACACGTTATCATTAAAACTTACACGTTCATTTATTAATCATGATACATCTGTGTTACATATTGTACAATCCTTACACTCATAAGGATGAATCGAAGGAGTGAAAGCAAAACAGTTCTATCAGCTTGTTTTGTTAGGGGAAAGGCATTTTTTTCAAAATTAAAAGATTGAAACTATGTAGTCTATATATATTTTTTAATTTATAGATACTTATCTTATCTATTTAAATTTTTAAATGAAGATATCTCGTTTCACACAAAATTGCACTCACAAAAACAACATATGAACCTTTTTCGTGATGATTTTTGTACTTATTGAAAAAATGATAAAAATAAACATGAGTCAGAACTGTATTTGCATGTTTTATGTTTTACATTATGTGTTGTTAAATAACTACGTGATAAAATGATGAAGGTTAAAATGTGTTTTACTAAAGAAAATTTTCAAACGGATTTATTTCTGTTAACAGACAATTGTCAGATTAAAATTGTAATTGATTAAATGCTGTATAGTTTAGAATCGGTAAAATATTTATGAGGTAATTATTGCAATTTAATTAACACAATATATGTTTTACATGTGCGAAAATGATGAAAAATGACATTTTAATGTATTTGAAGTTGCTACTATGAAGAAGATTATGCTGGCATAAAATATTTTGTGAACATGTCTTGATGCGTTGATAATTATTTTACTTTCATCTTTGAAGGGGAATGGCCGCGTAGTGTATCGCAAATTGTGTATAAATTGTGAACCAACCTTTACCATATGCGTCATTGGTTGTGTTTCTACCTCATGGTACATCGGATATGTTTTTACAGAAAATCGAATACTATTATTAAAGTGACGCTTATATGGCTTATATGTTTTTCAAGTCATTGGCGTCGCTCTGGAGAGCGGCGACTAGTATGTAATGCATTTTTTTCGCTTATTGGAGGAGAAGTTATTATACGGATCAATTTATATATTTTTGTTTTAAGGATATCTTGCATAGTGGTAATTTTTGTGTAAATTCGTGTAAATAAGTACTGCATTTGTGCCTTTTACATTTATTACAACATTTGTTGCCAATAATGCGAAGTTAATTGTTGAAAGTAATAACTGATCCACAACTTATCACAGGGGAAAGATCACAGGAACTGGGCAAATACGCGAAACTTTCTGGTTTTGTATAAAAACAAAACATAATCAAAATATATTTATTTTGTGGTTTTTCTAATTTGATTATTTAGTGGAGAATCAATGTAGAACGATATTTGACGACCTATCGCGCAAGCAAGTTTATTGGAAGGCGTAGTGGTATGAAAACGTACAATGTATTTGTTTATTAATAGACATATAATAACGATCGCTATACACAACTTCACCAAATAGCAGAACATAAATGATGTCAGCCGGAAGAGCTCAGTTGGGAGAGCTTTAGACTGTGGTTGTTTACCCAACAATCATCTAAAGGTCCCCGGTTCAATCGCGGGTTCAGGCACGAACGGAACAGTTCGGCAGCTGACAATTTTTTTCAGTCAGGTTAATAAATATAATAAAGCTTTATTTTATGTAGACATTTTAAAATCCATTTTACTACAAATGGACATTTTTATTAAAATTAATCGATGCCGCGTGGTGACCACGTTAATTAAAATTTCTTACATCACATAAATATCTTTAAATAAAAAAATACACGTGTATATATATTAACAAATAAATGCAAACAACACATCTATTATCCATGTATTTTTATGGTTGTCTATCATAGGCCCTAAGTAATATCCCTACCACATATAGAGCGCGAAGCGCAACACGTATTATTGATTGGTTCAATGAGTTGCGATAAAGGAAGCAGGAGCTTTGTCCCAGCAACCCGTTTCCCTAGAGTCAAGCACTCCTTGGAGTTTTTTTTTAAGAACCACATATAGAGCGCGAAGCGCGACACGTATATCCAGGTGGTATGGGCCCTTTAGCATTACCCGACCATTACGTCCATAGTTATCTTCCTTAGAATTTGAGAAATTTTGAAATCGTTGTTCGAAGTCCAAAATTTTAATCCGATTGTTCCCAAAAGTGCACAGTTTTTTTTATGAATGAGGACCCAACCCAAACTCTCTATATGATCAATATTGGACTATAAGTCCAGAATTATGTCTCTTTGAATTTAAAAATAAAAGTGAAAAACTGCTTGGTTAGGTGATTATGTCAACATTTTTCATCAGATTCTTTCCCAACTTACAGTGTCTTCATATCAATGAGCATTTTTACCTCATTATAAATGAGAAAAATCGGGACAATAAGTCCAGAATATTTTTCTATTAAATTTGACAAAATAAACAATTTCCACTTGTTTAAAAGATTTCACAACTTTCGTCTGAATCTTTCCAAACTTGTTAAGTGTTTTTATATCAGTATTACTCGAACCCTATTGAAAATGATGAATATCGGAGCAATAAATCTATTATGATCTTTTACTGAATTTCAAAGTATTGTGAAATGCAGCTTCTTGATGCAATTTACAGTTTTCATTAATTTTTTTTCAAACTTTTACAGTGTGTTTATATTAATGAGTATTCAACCCCTATCGTAAATGATCAACGTACGAATAAGTTCAGAATCATCTTCCCTTGAAGTTGAGAAAATATGACATTACGCTTACAAGATGAAGCAGATTTTTTAAAACCTACACAGTTCTGTTCCATGATGCCATTAATGAAAACTGCACACGGATGCCAATAAAAAAAGGAAACCAATGTAAATAAAATGAACTATGAAAATTTTGGGGTTACAACACAAAATCATAGATAATGGTTATTTGGGGATTATAAAACAACATCATAAATAATGGTTATTTTGGGGTTATAACACAAAATTATAGATAATGGTTATACCAGTATCTTTTTCTATTTTGTTAAAAATAATCGGCCAATATATTAATATTTATAGTAGAAAAAATATAGTTTCATGTAACTTCATTGAGTGCCTTTTACAATTTTCCCGATGCCCTTTGGTGCGTTGCATCAATACTTGTCTTGTATCCTCTTTAAATGTTAATGCAATGAAATCTTAGGTATCATTGTTTCACGGTTGGATGTGTCTTACAGTACGCCAATTGGTCAGCATAGCTCAAGACCAGCATTCGCAATCGAAAAGTCTGGTGTGGTAAGGAACTCTTATGTCCGCTTATGAGACCACAAAAGCTGGCATGATCTATATCGACACGGTCCATCTGATCAGACCCCTCGATATGAATGGCAGCATATTGCATCAGACCCATTTTCGAATGGCGCAGCTTATGTGTGATATACATTTGTAAAGAAACTGAAGGAATTATTCGAGCATGAACAACATCAGAGTATCAAATAAGAGACACATTTCTGGTGTTTGAAAAATAATAGTGTTTATATTTTACAGATGTTAAAAAAGAATATTGTTAAAATCATGAACCTAAGTTGCTTTATCTTTATATACAGAATTTAACATAAACTTGTATTAAATGATGAACGTGATTTTTTATTTGGTTTGAAATACTGAGTTAGCCTTGATTTCATATCACAACTACACGTTATTTTAGACATCATCATGCCATTATATATGTAAATACATAAGCGCCTGTCATATACATGAAGAAAGCATATCCGTAGTATCGGCTCTCTAAAAGAATACATACGTAGTGAACAAATACGAGAGCGCGTTATATGTCAATCTAAAGTTAAATGAGTATTCTCGGACATTACAACACACTGTATTTAATTAAGTCGGAATTGTTTTAACAAAGTACTGGCTAGACTTAGCTCCATGTAGTTATCTGTACCATGTACATCGGTGCTCATAGTATCGGCCCTTCTGATTGGTTGCTAAGATTTGTTACTATGCGCATGTGTTTGTTTTAAAAATAGTATCTTAATGGAACATGAAACTCCTCTCGTTTTGTTTTTAAAATATTTTTACATTTTATTAAAAAAGCGGTATATAAAACATTTGATAAAGCTACTATTAATCCATAAACAAACTGAAATAATTGTGTGTTATTTTACTAACTATGTCTATATAAAACATTAGCATGCAAGGGAATGCATTTTTGGAACAGTTATATTGTTGTTATTATTCGTTTTTACTCACAATCTAAGAGCTCGATATGTGGTCATTGATAACCATCAAATAAATTGCAACTTCAAAAATTGAAAAAACAAAAACAAACAAACTTCCAGCACTAATTGAGGTGCTTTCTTTAAAGTCACGATACTATGAGGAGGGCCGATACTATGAACACAAGGGATAGTTGTTATATTAAATCACCAATGCTCATATTCACCTTAATTTAAATGCTTTTAAAAATGCTTGCTAAAGAAATTCGTCTGTGTATCGATTTTTTTCGTTAAACTTTTCGTATTAGAAATTAAAACTACAATCACATGTCATGTTTTTACGTGTATTTAACGTTGTTATTTTTCTTAAAACATATTTTATATCTCTATAGTAATATTATATTATCAGCATAGTTAAATAAATAAATATATAAATAATATATATATATATATATATATATATATATATATATATATATATATATATATATATATATATATATATATATATATATATATATATATATATATATTCCCTACACCGTGGTGAACACTATTGGAATATTGGTTCTATACAAGAAGGTTACATTGCATGACAATTAAAATCTAATCATTTCGCTTCTTTTTGATCATAAAACACACCAAGTTATTGCATGCATTTGAACATAGCAATAGCGATACAATTAATTTATTTTCATTGACAAATTGAATTAAAATCAACGTTACGACCTTCACTTGCATTCAGTTGCTTCCAAAACCAGTAACACAATTTCCATTCAATCTTAACCCTGATTTTTTAGGAATATAAAAGTGGATCAAGACAGCTAATAGAAAGAAAGAAAAGTAAAAATATTACGGTACACAAAATTCAGTTTTACGGCTAAAAGAATCTTATGCTCTATTTCTCGCAGACGTTTCAATTATTATTGAATTTAATGTAAAAAATCACTTGTATTCATTTCGACATGCTTTTGTTAGAAATGAACAGCAAATTAATTTTCTTGAGAAATGGTAATATGTTCGTGATGTTGCAAAATCCTAATGTGTGTTGGATTACCGTTTATAACAGAAAGACTTTTTTGCCTATTCATATCGCGGAACATTTCCGTTGTAAAATAAAATTGTTAAGCTGTTAGCTTTTGTTGTATAAGTAAACTGTGAGAAGTAATATAATGATTAAAAATATTAAGCACAATAGAATTATGAGTTTTTTCTTCAATACATTAATCTGAATAATATATTGTTAGATTGTAAAAGATTTAAGAAGAATGTAGGCTGACGTCGTTGTATTAAGAATATTAAAAATAACATTGTGTCTTTAGAAAAAAATGTTCCTAAGGAATCAATCATTGACTGCAAAAGAACTCAACGGATCACCCGCTGACATAAAGATTGGTGTTTTTTTTTGTCTATTTGCAACGCAAATAGGCTTTTGTAATACCGCATTTCAAAATCACAGGGGAAACAGTTGTTCTTTTCGAAGCCCTCCCTGATTTGGGGCAGACGAAATATGTATCAAAAATAGTATTTCGTAATTTTTACAATGTTTCATTAAGGAACTTTTTCCTAAAATTTTCTTCCAAGAACATTGCTTACACCATTTTAAGTGAATTCTTCTACGACCGTTTTACGTGAAATAACGTTCGTACAAACTTAAACAAATTTCGTTCATAAAACAAATCAGTTATTGTCAAAAGCGATTAAAAAATTTACCGTCTACAAGGCTAACTTAAAAGAATAGCGTCCCTTGAAAAAGGAAACACTTATATGACTGCTTCATGCGATATATGGGCAATAGTCTTGTTCTCCATAAACAATCTTTTTGATTTTACATTTTCATTCAGACAACTAATCCTTTCACATTTATTACAGCAGAAACTTCCCTGAATCTTGCAAATAGACTTTCAACGCCATCGGCGCTCTCGTTGAAACATGGAGCGAGCGAATGTAGGGTGGTTAATGAACACATTAATGTATCTCACGATGATGGTTGATCTCGATTACACACGCTCGATGTAACATACGTTTGTAAGAATTATATGTTACTATCTTAGCCCTCAAGGTCTTCGAAATATTACAGCTAAGTAATCTTTATCACTGGAGAGTACAAGGCAATCAATGCGTATTGATGGATTTATATTGTTAGTGAACACAAAAACAACGGACCAGTCACGTAATGCTTACGCAGTCTTCATGGGGTGATTGTGTACAGTACACATGGGGATTTGCTGTATATTTATTATATCTCTCTACTCAAAGACAACTTATATCATATGGGGTTCCACGATGAAACATGCAAGCTTCTCATTCGTTGAACCAATCATATGATGTGGATCTTCCGCCATCACTATCGTGTATACTTGTCTTAGGCCATTACATTCACCGGACACGCTAAAGAGCGGTTAGTTAAGCAAATCGTATGGAGTAATTACATTATTTGGAATGTCAAACAACAACAAAAACAACAACAGTAACACAATCGACCTGTCATTTCTTTAATTATTACAGTCATACAGTAAAACATTAAATGCAAATTTATGGTACTATACTGAAAACCACTCAAATTAGCCTTTGTTTTAAATCATTGTTTCTGGACGAACCATATTTAATAGTCCTTCCTGGAGGTGTTACGAGGATAAAAATGCCTGTTATCATCACTCGAGGTTAGTTATGAGTGTGCATGTTTTTACGATAACCGTCTACGTCTCTAATGTGGGTTAAATGTGACTTTCTTGTTGTGATGGTCTTGTCTGGGTTGATATTCTATGGAATTGCACTATTTATTTTAGAATTGAGCAATTGGTACGATGAAAGTATACTACATAGCGAATATTTGTTAGTCAGACCCCAAGGGAAAGATCAAGAAGCCCCATAAAATACAAGATTACCGACGTTCGAGTTATTTATATAAATAAACGGATGCAAATTGTAGGTTTAAAAATGAATAATACAACAATGTTCTTAGATTCCAAATATAAGAAAATGCATTCATTGTGGTCAGATATTTTTCGAGGTGTGTTTAGTTATATCGATATAATAACAAAGCCTTTCATTTGTTGCAGTTCGTTAAAAACACACGTCAGACGTGAAATTCTATCTAACCCAAGAAGATAAATGCTACGAATAATGATTGCTTTAGTTAAAAAGAATTAACTCGGAGTTAAATGTATTGTAGTTCGTATAGTCATAATCAGTTGGTCACGTTAACAAAAACACTGACGACATTATTATTTTTCACGATGAGATATGCGACATCAATAAATGTACACGCCGTTATCCAATTTGGATACTCTGCTATGTTGTGCAATGCATTATTATTCATACTGTTCGCAACGGATGGTGTGTGGTGTATATCCTATACACCACCAGTAACTAACAGTGTAACGATTATATCACACCGACTACATTTTCCTTTTTGTGTTGAATAGATATTTAATGTGAAAAAGAAGCCAAATCAAATTCCGATTACGTTTTAATTGAATAAACATATGCCAGTTAATGCAATATATGTATCATCATTTCAAACACAAAAACAGACAGTGATTAATCACAACTGTTCATTTAGCAGATGTATATGAAATTGTCTATTTCTTACACGGGGTGCGGCACCTGAAGGGTATTGCGGGATTGAATGAGTGGGGGAACAAATTAATTTGAACACCGATTATTTCTCTGCATTTGATGATGGTACCCATATTTCTCGCAGAGATTTTAATAATATTCATGTCACTTGTTCATCGTGTTTAATTTTTAAACAACCGGTTTAGCTCTGTCCTGTGTTATCGTTTAAGCCCGCGTCCCATAATTATAAGCACGGATTGACACGACAGTCCCGGATCGCATAGGATCCTCCTTAATCAAGAACCGGGACGATCCTTGGCCTTTCGAGCGTCGACGGTCTTTCAAAGACCATCAGCCCGATGACAACGCGGAATCCACACGGACACAACACGGCAGCAACACGCCATTAGCGCGGCGCCCACGCGGATTGTCCTAGACAGTCACGACAGAGCTACAGACCTACACGGCAGAGACACGGATAAACACGGATTAATACGGCATTAACACGTACCATCCCGGACCACCACGACAACGACACGGACTAACGCGGCATCCATACGGACTGAACCCGATCTGCACCGGACCGAAAGTAAGCTTGTATAAAAGCGGCTTCATTTTCGGTGATTCCATCATCCAGCAATCAATTAATGAAGGTGTAACCTCGTATACATATATAAAACGTCAAAATTCCAAATAAAATTAAGCGTATTGTCAATTTGGGCCTTCCAGAGTCCAGAGAATCGTCACGCGCAGCATCTGCTACCGAGAAAAAACAAGCTCGAGGCCCAGACCAATGTTCCCATTACATTTACAAATAGATCAACACCACACACAGAAACTGACGCCTAAAGAAAAAAGAAGACGTCCCTCAAGAGAAAAATGAGGTGATCCTTGCCCAATGGCTCAATTAGAACCCTATTTTTTAACACGAAATGAAGTTGTGCATAATTGAACCCAAATGAATGTCAAGGTCATGAGGATTTTGGAATGCTACTAGTTTTTAACAAAGAGCTACCACACCGAGGTAAATTTACGGCGCTGTGCTTCCCGTCCAATACAACCACATTGAAATGCAACTACTATAGGTCGCTGAATTGCTTGACGATGCTCTTCTACGCATCTGGCGTTTCGGGACAGGGCATGTGTTCCTCAGCAAATTATACAAATACGCATCGCAGACCTAATGGATGATCTTGGAGATGGTGCTGTGTGTGACCCGAAAGCAATTCATCAGACAGTGGTAACTGCCCACGATGTTAGGTACCGCAAAGGTTTTGATATTTTAATGTCAGCTGTATGATGCTGCCTGCAGTTTAACTTCTTTGGTTTGATTCTTTGCTTAAAACGTTTCAGGATCTTTTGGTATATCTGATAGCCCATGCGCAGGATATTAAAGAAGCCTTTTGAATCTTGTTTATTGAGTTCGCCCAATCAGTCGTACGAAATCAACCAAGCCATGTCGACTGGCGAGCCATTGTCTGACCTCATTTAAATATGGGCAATTCGAAAATCGCTTCTCTTTTTTCTGTGTTACCGGCTATGTAACATCGGTGAAGAGATGACGACCGAGGACAAGCTTATGCTGATGAGAGGCAAGCTTCCACTGCAAAACGCTCAGGTAGAATACAGTATCCTGATTGCTAAAGTGAAGCTACGACAGAGTGTTAGTTAAGTTGCGAAAAAAGTGTATCTACACCGGTGAAAAGAATGAAAAGAAGAATCATTCGGGTCATAAAATGACTCAAGAAGACCAGAGGGGCAATACGCACGGCTGATGGACGAACTGAAGAAAGACGACCCCAAAGGTATCGATGTTTTAATTTCCTGTGCATGGCCTATCAGATATACCTAGAGATTCTGACACGCGTTGAACAAATAATTCATAATGGCATTAAGTTAGCAATATAATTTCGGTACCGAGCATCAGGGAACAGCTACCACTCTCCCATGTTTGGATTCCTGGTCTCACATAACACCAACTCCATGATCATCCGTCATGTGTGTGATGCGATCATCGTAGAATTTACCGCGGAACTAATTCACTGTCCTGAAACGCCAGGTGAGTGGACAAATATCGCCAAAAGTTTGGCGAGCGATGGTAGCTGCACAACGGTGTTGGTGCCTTGGACGGTAAGCACATCGGCATACAGTATCCTCGGCTTGGCGGCGCCTTGTGCTACAACTACAAAGGTGACCATTCCATAATCTTCCGAGCCGCTCTTCTTGACTGACAGCTTCTCGATCTTCGTCCTGACGATCTCGTAGCAGGTCTTCAGTATGGGCCCAGACTCCAGATGCAACCGTGCAGCATTGGAATTTCAAAGGTCTGTCTTCTTGGCACTATTTGTAAATCTGTTTTGTGAAGGTGAGGGCGATCTTGATCTAGACCTCGATCTTTTTTCTCGTTGGTGCTCTTCTTCATCTCCATTGGTAGCGGATGCTGCTCTTTAAGACCTGTTCGTAACTGGAAGGCCCAGTCTGACGGTACGCTGCCGACATGTTGATCCTCTTGTTCTGTATGCGAAATACGAGTTAACACTAACAAGGCCCAATTGCAGAATGATGGAATAACACTTACAATAGCTTGGTTTGACACGAGTTATTTTCGGTCCGGGGTAGACCGTGTTTGGTCCGTGTCGCCGTCGTGTTGGTCCGTGTCGTTGTCGTGTATGCCCAGAATGGTCCGTGTAGATGTCGTATTAATCTGGGACTATCCGTGTCTCTGCCGTGTTGGTTCGTAATACTCCGTAGCTTTGCCGGGATAGTCCGTGGGTTTATCTTGTTGATTCCATGTTGCTTCCGGGTTTGTCCTTGTTGGTCCGTGTTGTGTCGTGGTGTAACTGAGGTGGTGGTCTTTAGAAGAACGTCGAAGTTCAAATATGCTTAAAAGCCCACGGGACGTCCGTTTCCATCCGTTCTTATATGGGATTGGGGCTTTATATCACATATCATCCTATTTTGCTCCTCCACTGACATTTATATCCGGACCGGCTTTCCGTTGTATTATTTTTCTATTATTCTTATTTTTCATTAAATTGATTACGCAATTTATGTTCTATCTCTTTTAAAATCGATATTCCACCGAGTCCAATAATTATCCTATGTTTTTAAGTTGTTCGGTGTATTAAAATTACTCGAGGTGTATGAAAAATACATCTTGTGCACGTGACCGCTATAAGCCAATTGGATAAGATCATTTTTGTTGGCGGTGAGATATATCGTTACACATTCACCATTTTACCACATTACAATTACATGAAAGACATAGCTTCTTTATACTTTGCGCTAATCATATGTTGCAGTATTGCAATTGCTCCTAGTTATACAGTCACAAACAGTTCATTCACCGATGCAGTGCATTTCGCCAGCTTTGAAAAGGACGCACCCGTTTTTAACCATGCACAGCTGTGCCCAATTGAGTCAGACGCATCTTTGCATAAATATCAGTATAAAAGTTATATGAAATGATAAGTATTTCTATACAATGTAACAATACGGTCAGTTTGTTAATAATATTCTCCATTTATTTTTATAATTTATTCACCGCATTTATCAAGCTCACCCATTATTACAGCATAGCAGCGGCAGGGCGAATGTATCTGATGTCTTTATTGTAATCGCCCGATGCTTAAGAAAATCCTAAAATCATTAAGAAAGCTAAAAATACCTTTTACCTATGTAATGTTCCACGACTGTGTCACATTGACACAGATGGTGCTCTACTTATAACGAAAAACAGAAAAATGGTTTTATAATGCTGTTGTTGTCTAATTATGGAATGCAGTTTTAAAGATTGTATTTCGTTAACTTTGATACACAGGAAGAATTCATCACAATTTCGGATAAATGCATATCAAAATTATCACTGATTAGTAGGCATACGTGATGCAAACAGACAAAAATAATTTTAATTTCACTATTACACGCAATATTTATTTTTAATATGAATTTTAAAACCTTTTCTAACTTTAAGCATTAATATTGATTACATTATAAGCAATACCAAGGCTGTTTGTAAAACATGCATGCCCCCCATATGGGCTGTCAGTTGTAGTGGCAGCTATTGTATGAATACGTTTTTTGTCACTGTGACCGTGACCTTTGACCTAGTTACCTGAAAATCAATAGGGGTCATCTGCCAGTCATGATCAATGTACCTATGAAGTTTCATGATCCTAGGCGTAAGTGTTCTTGAGTTATCATCCGGAAACCATTTTACTGGTTCGAGTCACCGTGACCTTGACCTTTGACCTAGTGACCTGAAAATCAATAGGGGTCATCTGCAAGTCATGATCAATGTACCTATGAAGTTTCATGATCCTACGTGTAAGCGTTCTTGAGATATCATCCGGAAAAAATACGGTGGACGGACGGACCGACGGACCGACATGTGCAAAACAATATAACCCCTCTTCTTCGAAGGGGGGCATACTAAGTATTCTGATAAATATAGTTGAATTAATAAGATATTAAAATGTATGGTGTTCCATTCCATTGCTTAAAAGGACATATAAACAGATTATTGTAGTTTTAATAGTTGAAGTAGAAATATAATAATTGCCAAACGCTAAATGTACACAGATTTTAATGTTAAGCACAGAACATTAAAACTAAGCTACACATAATTCCGAGGTAAACTTCATTTAGCCATTATCATAATCTAAAACTTATATAAAATATGCCCCTTTAACCGAAAGTATTCCCGTAAACAAATAAAACGCAACTTCTTATAAATAATAGTACACTGGATGGATGTCGTTATATAGGTAAATTGTTTAAAATACGGGATTTCCAAAATGGAATCTGTGTTGAACATACCTGTTTCAATGTATTTATGAACGTAACCGAGATTATTAATGCTGTGACCATTTACACAACTTAAGGCGTCAAAAACAAAATTCGGTATTTGAACGTTTGCGTGAAGTCGTTTGAATGTGCAATCTATTCTATTGGCGACAGGTATCTATGAACGACCCCGCGCACTATTTAAACTTGTTCAGCCTTCGACACGTTGACGAGAACATTTTACAATAAATAACCAAGCATTTGTCACATTATATAAACGTTAATAAATATACACTTTTTATAAATATACTTCATGATCACAAATATATTGAAAAAACTGTGTTGTGTAGATTATATATAATACGACACTTTACGAAAAGAAGAATTATATAGACGAACGAATATATATTTTATACAAAATGTGTCATACTAGTCATTATGCGTTATGTTCAGTATTAAGAGAAATTAATGAAAAACAGACAATGGAGACGCAATTTGATATGTGTGCGATTTATAT
This sequence comes from Dreissena polymorpha, assembly GCF_020536995.1. Lineage (NCBI taxonomy): Eukaryota > Metazoa > Mollusca > Bivalvia > Myida > Dreissenidae > Dreissena > Dreissena polymorpha. The sequence continues at coordinate 5,305,173 of NC_068368.1, read as the reverse complement.
TCTTTACATTTCATAAATAGGTCAAAGTCAATATGTTACACCAGTAGCATTAAGCCAACATGTCCTCAGCTTAAATTTGCATGTATTAAGAATTGTATAATGTGGTTAATTGTTATGCATGAAGAATGATAAATCTGTGTTATAAAATGCATTAAGTTTACAATCCTAAAAATATGCTATAAAGTATCGTATGAAACATGCTTTTCCCTATTTAAATATAGTCTAGTCTTAGTTGACACACGAGGAAATCTTCTTAGAAAAAAATATTTATTGAGAATATGTTTGAGACATTCGATAAAATAGCAATGAAAATAGACTCGTTGTTTATTGATAGGTGAACGGAAGATGTTAACGGACGACTTATGACCAAGTGATCAGGGAAAAACTGTAAAGCGCCTTTGAACGCACATCTCGAGTATGAAATGGGCGCTATATAAATGTGGTATAAAAAAAATAAAATAGGTGAACAATAATGAACTAATTTATTCTCACACATTTTACATTAGTTCTCAGTTTGTCTTAGGCATGCCCAGAATGTTCTATGATTTTATTTACAAATGTTGAAAGTTGGACAATAGCAGGATGAATCATAGTTTCACCGTTTTTGTTGACGATTGTTTCACACATTGCTTCAATTGTTAAACAATTTGCGAAGATGCTTATGTGTTTGGCGTCATTGACATTTTCCCCAAAAGCATAACCATTCTGTTTATTTTCACACATTTTACATAAATTCTCAGTTAGTTCATAGTGATGTCTTTTATTTTTGTCATTCCAGAAAATCAAAGTATTAATAAAATGTTTGGTTTTGAGATAACATATTTACATCTAGGAGAATATCAACTTAGATAAGCATTGCTTTTAAATTATTTGTCTTTTGCATGCGTGGTATGATGTTGGCAACTCAAGGAGTTTTTTCCATTAGCATACCCCCGGTAGGGTGGCATTTAGCGGTCTGACTCTCCGTTTTTGGTCGTTCTGTCCATCGGTGCGGCATTCTGTGTTCTTGAGTTTTTTTTTGGCGCAATGAATTCAGATATTGAGCTGATATGGTATGTGAGTCAACCTAATTGACCTTCTGATAAAGTGTGAAATTGCTTCCGGTCCATTCATGTTTGATGAAATAATGGGTCTTGGACTAGGACATCTGCTCCATAATTACTGCTTTCTGGAGTTTTTTACACAACGTTTTCAGATATTTTGGTATGTGAGTCTACCTACATGACTTACAGATGAAGTGTGAAATTCATTTTGGTCCCTTGATTTTTGGTTAAGTAATTACCAGCCTTGTTTTCTCTTATTAATAAATAGCTTCTGTGTGGCTTCAAAGTGCAGAAGTGGTCATTGTGTTTCACAAAAACTGCTCTTGCTGGTATGTGAGTCTACCTACATTACTTACAAATGAAGTGTGAGTTTTGTACTGGTCCATTGAGTTTTGGCTAAGTTATGGGCCTAATTTTCTCAAAAATAGCTGCTTAGTGTCTTCAAGAAGGGGGTCATTGTGTTTCATAAACACAGCTCTGGTTTATTTTAGAAAGAGCTATATTGATAAGGGTTTTGTTAAAAGTAACAAACATGTTGTCAGCGAATTAAGAATTTAGTTCTGCACATACAATATTACCAGTATACAATTTTAAGTATCAGTCATTGATTATCTGAAATCCTATTGTTGACAAAAATACATGTTCATTATATGTACACTGTAAAGTATTCCTATTGTTTTTATAACATAAACATTCTAAGAAATGAACGGATGATGGCATATCCATTCAGATGATAGCATTTCCATTCGTTATATGTGCCTACGATTTTAAAACCAAGTCGAATTTAAGTAAGTAGTTTGGGAATGGTACCTGGTACCAGTCCAAATTTGGAAAATAAGCATTGTTTTGAATCACAGTGGGAATTTGATAACACAGAACAGATCCAAAGCGAAATGAAAGATGAAGTCCTAGGAAGACCCTATAAAACACTGTTCTATGGATTATTTAGAATATGACAATATTTCCTTGACGTTAGTGAATATGAACAATTTCCCCATGATAGATTACTGTCTTCTAAAAGCTCTTGTTTACTGATCTTCTTCCCTTAAATTTAGTTTATGTGTTTACAGAGTATTTTTTTATAGTAGTCTTAACAGTACATGTAACAAAGCATTAAATTAAAAGTATGTAAATCATTTCTGGTATAGGACCTTCAGCCTGCCTGTAAAAGTGGATAATAACACAAAGGAAGTCAGCAGCGAAGATGAAATCGCACAGGGTGAAGACAATGAGCAGTACAAAGAAAAGTACTTCACTCTTAAGGTACAGGACTATTACAATCTAACTTTTGGTATCCATTTTCGAAACTTTACCTTTAGGAGCACTAGTGCTGGATGCACTTTTGGCAGAGATAACGGCACTTGTGTTGTCTTAATCTTAATATGTCAACATTATTTCATGATGATATTTTTAGAGCACGTTTTGGGTACTCAACACTCGTTTATTGTATAATAGACAGTCGTGCAAGTCTTTCGTACACTGAAATAATATATGATTGCAAAATCAGATAATATTTGATAACTTTAAATAAAAGGGCACATGTCACTAATAGGCTTTGATATAGGGGGGGGGGGGTGGGGGTGCATGGTGCGGCCTCATGCTGATAAGTCTGATCAAACACTAATTTGTCATTTGCTATGCTACAATAGATTTCAGATTAAGTCTTCATACATTTTTTATGATAATTGCAACATATATGTATGACATTTTAATATTGATCAATTGTTTTATTAAGCTTGAACAAAATATTTGTTTAAAATTGTGTATGTTCTCAAAGTATTTGGTAACGAGAGTATATACATGTACTGATATTTTGTCCTAGCTGTCGCTAAAATGAACTAGCAATCATACTGAAAGTATTTTATTTATGCATAATGTAAATTCAGGAGGACCATGAAAAGATTCAGTTGGAGCATGCTCAGCTGCTGACTAAGTACCAGCAGGTGCAGAAGCATCATGATAAAATAAAGGCTGGTAAGAAAGGTTAGTATGTTATCACCTGCTTATATTTGTCCAGTGCTTTTTGTCTAATTTGTAAGCTGTAATAGAATATAATCTGCCACAAGTTAACTTTGTAAAGCGCATTATTAAAAACATTTTTCAGTTACCCGCCTTTCGAAAAATGGTAAAGAGGCATTGAGATTCACCCCTGTGTGTCGGTCCCTGGTGAAAACCATATATGTGACATTGACTTAAAATTTTATAGGCTGAAAGATATCATTGAGGAAGAGCAGAGCCAGAGAACCATAATTATTTATTGATTTTTTTTAGTTACGTGTTTTGTTTGGTAAATTTTATACTTTTTGTCATGAGCAGTACTTAAAAGCTATTAGGTGATATTGAATAACAACTTCTTATGCTGATATATATTCGTGAGGAGAAATGCAGTGCACAAAAAACATAAATCTACATTGCACACTATTTATTGCCCTTTGTAAGATTTCATGCTTTGATTTTTTTTATTGAGTGTAACTTTAAAAGTGTGACCCATTTCTGTGACCGAGCATCCGTGCCCTATGGACACATTTCTAGTATGCCTATAAATATATAGCATACATCAGAGAATAATCAATATTTATCTTTTAATTATATTCAGCTGTATAATTATGTTACCATTTACAATTTGAATTTGCATTTCACCTTTGTGACAAAGGCTGGTTACTCTATTTGGCAATTAAAGTAAGTCTTAATTAAAGAAATCAACATTACTTATTTCAGAAAACAGAGGCCTCAAACGACTAAATGACTCCAATGTAAGTATGCAGCATTAAAAGGTTTTACTTGACAATAATTAAATTTTGAAAGTAGTAACAACTGCGCAATTTTTGTTATTGTTGGAATTGTTGGTAGTCTTAAATTGCCAGTCTTAATCAAACAAAACTGCTTGACCTTTTTAGTATTATTTTATTAGCAAATGTTGCAACATTTATAAGGCAAATGAACAATAAATGCAAATTATTTATTCATGTCTAGTTATGTCATCTTAATATTGGTAGGTTCTGTATGTATTTCAGTTTAAAATAGTAGGTTAATTTCTGTGTTAAAATAACCATACGGTCACGGTGGTGTGGTGGATGTGGTCGCTTAGTTAGCCTATTGGGTGTTTGTGGGTTAAACTCTTCACGCAGAGTGTTCTCATCTCCTCCATAGACACCCAATTGCTGTTCTTTCTAGGAAATGGACTTGGGAGTGTCCATATAAGCTTAAGGCTTTCAATGCAATCAAGCTAAAATACATAGGTTTAACATTAGATTACCATAGACTGCCATATGTATTGCATGTCAAAATATTTGATGTTGAATAAATGGCCTGTTTTCCTTTTTGCTTGGAAGAAATGTGCGTATTATATTATTATTATGGAGATAATCTAGGAGTGCATTAATAAAGGTTAGTTATTAAAGATATATTGCAGGGAAAAAAATAGTTTCAATAAGACTTAAATAGTTTATTATTTTGCAGTGTGATCTAAGCAAAGGTGATGATGTACAGGCAAAATGGGTTGATGAAGATGGAAATGAATCCTGGTTATCAGCCACAGTGACAAAAGTGTTAAAACATGGTAAGTTTCTTTTAAGTTACATTTTTTACCCAGGCATAGATGCTTGGAAATTGTTTTGGCGTTGTCCTTCCATGTGTCAATAAATCGGTCACGCTATTGTCCAATGGTTCCTTCATTGATTTAAAGTATTTTGTATATCTGGACCTGTTATATAGTTTCATGAAGTTAATGTGTATACTCATAACATTTTCGTGGTTCTTCAAAAAGTTTCTCTAGAATGACTGATCAGTTTGTAGTTGTAATCATTTGATTTCAAGTTAGGATTTTTCAGTTTGATGTGTATAGATAAAGACATGAAATAAATTGATGCTTGGCCAGCCTCTTCTAAAGCAAGCTAGTTTGTTAATATATTTAATGTAAATATGTACATATTGTCTTTACTTATTTAAAATTAGTTTAAAGTATGTTGTAAAGTTATATCATTATTTATTGTGCCTTTTTAACCATGTTATGCATTAAAAGTAAAACCAGTTTAGAATGCTCAAGTTGAAATAAATTAAATTAAAATTTTGCAGAGACTTCTGATCAGTTATTGAGAATATAGGTATTTGAGTGCTGATAATTGATGTTCAATATATGATATAATATATATATTTAATATATGTGCTGTGATCCTGTTCATAAGTAGTTGTCACATCAAGTGCTTAAAAAGAAATGGTGTCAAATAATGTGCTAATCTGATTTTATGATATGTAATTTGATCTCAATTTTGTGTATTTATAGCATTTTATTTTAAATTTATACTATTTTACAGGTTAAAGTCCTGTACTGCTATTCTCTTTTCTACATTGGTTTATTCAACATATATTTTTAGATTTTGCGGTTTTGAAGCTGTTGATATAGATAACTTTGTTTGATATATCATTGTTTGGTGCTGACATTATTTTGTTCGTGCATGGTTTACATTTTTGATAGAATTTGTTTCCATTCTTATATGCATATTGGTTTTTATCCCGCCTGGCTTGCTTAGTTTTTCGTTTTCAATGTCTATGCATCTCAAGGTGGATTTAATTCTTCATATGCTGTTTTAAATATGTGACAACTAACTTTTGCTTGGACAAAATTGATGTCTAGCTTTATATGGATATTGCTTGTATTTATGTCTACTCTTTGTCAGTTTTGATTTTCCTGTTCTCTCCTTGTTTGGTTTTTGGAGTATGTATAAATGTTTTTGAGATTGCACGGATAATGTAGTATGCAAGTGAATGTTAATATTCTTATTTAATTTTATGCCTCCGAAGTAGGGCATAGAGTGATCGCACAGTCTGTCTGTCTGTCGGTCACACTTTGCGTTTAGGTTTCGAAAAATGCTGATAACTTCTATGTCCCGTCAGAGGTAACCTTCATATTTGGTATGCATGTGTATATGGACAAGGCCTTAACATACTCATACAAATTTTGACAACCTTGACCTTGAACTAAGGGTCCGCGTTTAGGTTTCAAAATCTGCGTTTAGGTTTCGAAAAATGCTCATAACTTCTAATAAAGTGTTTTCGGGGGCATATGTCATCCTATGGAGACAGCTCTTGTTATTTGTAATTAATGTTTTTAGCTTTATTCGTTTTCCTGAAACACTTGAGGATGAATTTGATGCTGTTCTGAAATAGCAAATGTCAATAAAAAACTTTCAAGCCAGACCGGATTCTTCAAGAAGGTTTATAGGTAATGATTTGGCAGCCGCAGTGATTCCTAACAAATTTGTTCGGCAAAATAATTTTTTTGGGAATCAACATTCACATAGGATATAGAAATTATAGGCCTGATTGATGTTTTTTTTTAATTGGCCACTTGAAATGAAACCTTATCAAATTATTATTTTATTTCCATTATTATATATTAAGCAATATGATCTAGCCTATCAGAGATATGTTTATAGTGTTTGAATGATCAATTTAAAATGATAAACTGGCTTTGAACATTGATTTTAATTTCATTTCACTTGTCCATAATAAAAAGCCCAACTTACAAATTCAGTCTCGTTTTGTTTAATATAACAATAAGAAATGAAATGCCAGCATATAAATTTTATGTTAATTCTGATCAAATTTTCCACTAGAAATGCTAAGCTGGCTTGTCTAAGAATTGATACACTGGCTTATCAATTTGATTTGATTTTTGTATTATGTGTCCATAAGAAATGATATACTGGCTTATGAAATGAATTTTCTTTTCTTTTGAATTGTCAATAGGAATTGATACATCGGCTTATGAATTTTTTTTGCTTTTCAATTGTCAGTTAGAAATTATTCCACGGTTATCGAATTGGGTTTACTTGAGGTGTTGGTACGGCCAGCTTATTCAAATGATTTTAAATGTGATTTTGAGTTTCTTGTAGTAATGATACGCCGGCTTACGACTTGTAATGGTAAGCCATCTTATCAAGTGATTTTCCTTTTTGTGTATGTGCTACATAATAAATGATACGCCGCCGTATCAAATTGATTTTCCTTTTTGTGTATATGGTACATAAGAAATGATACGCCGGCTTATCAAATTGACTTACAATCTGACTTTTAATTACCTGTAATGGTAAGCCATCTTATCAAATTGATTTTCCTTTTTGTGCATTATGGTACATAAGAAATGATACGCCTGCTTATCAAATTGACTTACAATCTGACTTTTATTTACTTGTAATGGTAAGCCATCTTATCAAATTGATTTTCCTTTTTGTGCATATGGTACATAAGAAATAATACGCTGGCTTATCAAATTGACTTACTATCTGACTTAATTACTTGTAATGGTAAGCCATCTTATCAAGTGATTTTCCTTTTTGTGTATGTGGTACATAATAAATGTTACGCGGGCGTATCAAATTGATTTTCCTTTTTTGTGTATATTGCACACAAGAAATGATACGCTGGCTTATCAAATAGACTTACAATCTGACTTTTAATTACTTGTAATGTTAAGCCATCTTATCAAATTGATTTTCCTTTTTGTGTATGTGATACATAAGAAACGATACGCTGGTTTATAAATTGATTTGCTTTTTTATGTCTTAATGGTGCATAAGAAATGATACAATGGCTTATCAAATTGACATAAAGTGTGATTTAAAGTAACTTGTAGTAATGATACGCCGGCTTATCAATTGATTTTCCTTTTTGTGCATACGATACATAAGATACGCCGGCTTATCAAATTGACTTGCAATGTGATTTTAAGTTACTTGTTATGATACGCCAGCTTATCAAATACATTTTCTTTTTGTATTAATAGTCCAAAAGAAATGATACGCCGGCTTAACAAATGTATTTTCTTTATGTGTAAATGGTCCAAAATAAATGATACGCTGGCTTATCAAATTGATTTATCAATTTATTTTTAATGTTTTCTATTATGCCTGCTTATCAAATTGATTTTTTTGATTTGTTAGTATTATTTTCTGTTATGTCGTCTTTTTGTGCATAGGGTACATAAGAAATGATACGCCGGCCTATCAAATTGACTTAGAATCTGACTTTGTAACTTGTTGTAATGGTAAGCCATTTATCAAATTGATTTTCATTTTTGTGTATATGGTACATAAGAAATGATACGCCGGCTTATCAAATTGACTTGCAATCTGACTTTTAGTAACTTGTTGTAATGGTAAGCCATCTAATCAAATTGATTTTCCTTTTTGTGCATATGGTACATAAGAAATGATACGCCGGCTTATCAAATTGACTTGACATGTGACTTTTAGTTAGTTGTAATATTGATACGCCAGCTTATCAAATTGAATTGCTTTTTATGTGTAAATGGTACATAAGAAATGATACGCCGGCTTATCAAATTGAATTGCTTTTTTATATGTAAATGGTTCATAAGAAGTGATACACTGGCTTATCAAATTGACATAAAATGTGACTTCAGTAACTTGTTGTAATGATACGCGAGCTTATCAAATTGAATTGCTTTTTTATGTGTAAACTGTTTAAATGAAATGATACGCCGGCTTAATAAATACATTTTCTTTATGTGTAAGTGGTACAAAATAAATGATACGCTGGCTTATCAAATTGATTTTTCAATTGATGTTTAATATTTTCTGTTATGCCGGCTTATCAAATGCATTTTTAATTTTCATTGTGATTTTCTGTTTAAGTTGATACGCCGGCTTATCCAATTGATGTTTCAATTTGTAAGTATTATTTTCTGTTATGTCGGCTTATCAACTTGATTTAAAAAAAAGACCTGAATCATCAGAAAAGATGACTTTGTTTTACTTTTGTTTAATTACATACAAAAAATGTGCACAGATCACATAAAAATGGCCTTGAAAAAGTTTATTTTCCTGTACATATTTTGGGAATGATTGGAGATTCCTTTTTTAAAATAGAAGCAGTTCTGAAATATGATTTCGTACACGACCATACCATATGTTATGCCATAGTGTGCTCGCCAAGCGAACCGTTCTAATATATATGTTCAATTGTTTATTTTAGAACGCATTTTTCCTCGATAATATTTAAATACGACTCTTATTCAACTTTTTATCTTACTTGTTCTGAAATAAGAATTTTAAATTGGTTAAATGACATTTTAGCTGATTGCGATCACAACTCAATAAAGGTCCATAATGTAGGGCCCTATAAGTCCACTACCCATCACACTCACCCTTTGAACAGATAATGGCTTTAGTGTTTCCGTGTTATATAAACAGATATTAATCATTTAAATATATGTTTTATTTAATGGGGATGAACATAACGTGATTCCTAAATCTTACTTTTGATGTCCGAACTGAAATGATGCAAGCCCGACGTCATCTTGCGATGGTTCTATCGGTTATTGTTAAAGTGACTATTTGATATTTATAAAATATGAATACAAGTTACTTTTCATATACGTTAACTGTTCATATGCGTTAATTTCAAAATATCATAAAGAACTAATTACTTATGGCATTCATTTTTTATCGTTTGTTCCCGAAATAATTTTTTCGTTGTCATAATTGCTAATTTGATAAGGTAAGATAGAAGTATATTGATGTTTTGTCAAATGCTGAGTATTTTCTTCATGTATATATGCTCTTAAATTGTTATTGTTAGTTACAATATAACGCTATCATTTCCCGCTACTATCGTTTTGGATTTGGGATTCCTTAATACTTAAAATATTTGTTGTTATCCTTAGTCATTATGGTTGGCTTTTCGCTTAGCATATATCCTACAGTCACTTTCGTTAGTTGAAGCTTGTTCTCAAATAGTTATAAAATAGACGGAATACAGCTTTTTACTTCGACAACTAACCAAGCAAACAACAAAGACCCACATGGAAATCTGTCAACTTATAACGATATGGTATGCTTTTATAATATAAACATGTATATAATTATATTAATTACATATTAATATAACCTTTAATATAACACTGACCTTGAATACGGCCATATGATTGGTGCGTATGACTCATATACGTGTTTACAACTCGTTAGATAAATTGGGTTAAGCGAACAACATTCAAGACATGCCGCAACATTGACAAACCGACCAACGCACTGAAAGACGGACACAGAGATTGCTGTATAGATCTTTCATAACCGACGTCTACAGTGGGAATAAAAAGTAATCACCGAGTAAAACCGATTTTCATTATCAAACGTAGCGACCCTTCAAATGAAGTTCTACATAATAAGCGTGAAGGGTTGTAGAGCGCGTGAAATACGAGCACAAACTTTAAAAGAGGGCCACTTCTAGGTTTGCATACTGAAATCGATTTAAATCGATTGAAGTGTACCTCACTAAATTGACTGTTATGACCTAATTAATTCGTGAATAGCGTCTTTGACAAAACCTACCGCAAATATAGGAAACAATAATAACCTCTGATTTATTATTATTGAGTTCACGACGTTCCAAACGTTGTCGAGCCATACAAATATTAATGTATGTTGCACAAGCTATTTATATAACATTGTAAGGAATAATAAGCAGAGATATATGTGGTTTGTTACTGAAATACATACTTACAACAGCTGTTGTGTACTACTGTTATTAAGCCTCAATGCGTCTAGCAATATCAACCTTGATGAAACGTGTCATAAAGAGAACAAGGTCATTGGCAAATATAAACACCCGTCGTTAAAAATAGACCACATATATTGTTGTTTGTAAACATTTTGATAAAGAGTGAAGAGAGCTGACATCGTGTTTGGTTATCAACAAATGGTGATAACTCGAAAGTATGAGGTGCGATTATGCTGGCTATCAACATGGACCTCAATTAAGAATTGAATAGCATTTTTCTGCATTTCATCGGTGTATGAACTGTCGGGAAAATTACGCCTAATTTGCATAGACGCCGACGGCACCTCTACCAATCACTAAAATGATCGAATATTCAACTCTCCTTGCTAAGACACGCACAGCAGTGATTAAATTACACATGCGTTTACACAGAAACGTTTAGGACTTTGTTACACTCCAAATCCTCACTTTCCGCGTTTCACCAGCATATCTGCCCTGTGTCTTCAACAATCGGTTTCGCCTTTTTTCTGGAAGCCCATTCGACAGCTGTTTTTACAAAAGTAACATCTGCATCAGCTTCAGCTTGTTTTACCTCACATACAATGCTTTGATGGCTGGCACCAAGACGATTGATACAGTTCTGTTTGTTTACCAAAAAAGGTCCTTCCTCTACGGCATACATGAATCCTGGCTGTTCCAGAGGTTATTAACTTGAGTAGGCGAACAACTTCATCAAGATATGCAGGCAGTCTCTTGGGTCCATTACATTTCTGACTCTTAAACTGATCATGCCCAAAGAATCAATGTATTCGTTAGAAACATTAATTCGTGGTAAAGTCACCTCATCATTGACATCAAGGGGTAACGGCGGCAATGATCCCCATACCATAAAGGTTGCATGTCCATCTAACGTTCTAACATTGTGATCAACGTTGTTGGCAGCAAACCGAATGACATTTGATGATTTCAATCTTTATATCTTAGTTCGATTGTCAACAGCGGCACTTTACTCAAATTTCATTACTTCTTTAAAGAAGAATACTGATTACGCAATTGCAGTGCAAGACCAAGTTTCAAATGAGGAATTGTTATTCGCGGTCTGACAGATTGCAAAAAAACTTGTCATTAACGGGTTTTGTCTTCTTCGGTAAGAGGGTGTGCAGAAATGTCCCAAATGCGTTTGTAAGTACTCAATGTTTTCTCTAGAAAGGTATTGTGGTGCGTGATAAAATAACTTCGACACGCGCATATCACAGACGCATATCACATGTTACATCTACACTACCCTTAAGACATAGATCTGCTCTTGCTAAGTTTAGATGTGGAACTGCTCCACTTAGATTAGAGACTGGAAGGTATGAGAATATTCCCGAAAATCTGCGTATCTGTCCCTTATGTAAGCTAGATATTGAAAATGAATCTCATGTTTTTTCACTGTGATGCCTACAACTGTGTTAGGATTGACCTTATCTCTAAAGCTAATGAGATAAACAGATCTTTTAACTCGCTCTGTGATAATGATAAACTAGTGTTTGTACTTTCAAATGAAAACATGGTAAAAGTCAGTGCCAAGACCTGCCATATGATCTTAACTACACGAAAACAACTCTTGTATAAATAGCATTTTAAGCCTTCTCTTAACTTTAAGCAAAACCTATGTTTTATCAGATTTTAGTGATGCTCACATATAAATTTGTAAATTATCTGTTGATGAGTTCAATTAAAAAAATCCTATATATAATGTGTGTGTATATATATAATATATATATAGGTATATATATATATATTAATATATATATATATATATATATATTATTATATATATATATAGATATATATATATATATATATATATATATATATATATATATATATATATATATATATATATATATATATATATATATATATATATATATATAATATGTAATCTCTCATGCTGTTTTAAATTTGTCAACTGGAGCTCATAACCTTAGTATCTGGGTGTCTAGTTGATTTTATAGTGTATATATATATATATATATATATATATATATATAAATGTTATCTCTCATGCTGTTTAGAAACTACATGTGTTTTAATTTGTCAACTGGAGCTCATAACCTATCTGGTTGTTAAGTTGATTTTATTTTATGCTATGCTTATGTTTTTTTTTTTAGTTAATTTTTATTATTTTTCTATTTCTCTATGTATTAAGTATTAAATACCTATGTTTTAGATAGAGAGCTGTCTCTTATAACTCTGTACTGAGTGGCAATACACTTGTAATCTATGAATAACTTGTATGTGTATATAGCTGTCAAATATGTGTATTGAAGAGACGTTAATAAACTATTAAAACTAAAAAAAAATTAAAACTATACTTTTCTGACAAGTTCTGATCAGGGTATTTAGAACGACTGAGTTCTTTCTGCCTGCAAAATTCTCGCCGACACAATGCATGCACGGTTTGTCAAGGTATAAGAGTGAATGTGAGACCCAGTGTATGTTCTAAAGCATTGCTAGCGTCACATCATTTCTGTCTCAGAACAACAGTAGGCGCTTCGTCTTTAAGAAAGGCTTCTAGAAATAAAAACAAGAGGGCCTGTAAGGCCCAAAGTCGCTCACCTGAGATAACAAGATATTATTGGGACAAATCTTCTGAGCAAGTTTCATGATGATCGGAAAATAAATGTGACCCCTAGAGTGTTAACAAGGTTTTACTATAGCCATAGAAGGAAAAATGCCCCGCCCCCTGGCGGCCATGTTTTTCAACCAACCGGCATCATTTTCGAACTCGTCCAAGATATTATTGAGATGAATCTTCTGACCAAGTTTCATGAAGATTGGACAATAAATGTGGCCTCTAGAGTGTTAAAAAGCTTTTACTATAGCCAGATATAGCCATATAAGGAAAAATGCCACGCCCTTTGGCAGCCATGTTTTTCAAGCAAAGGTTACCATTTGATAACTCATCCAAGAAATCATTGCGACAAATCATTTGACCAAGTTTCATGAAGATCGGAAAATAAATGTGGCATCTAGAGTGTTAACAAGGTTTTACTATAGCCATATAAGGAAAAATGCCCCGCCCCGTGGCGGCCATGTTTTTCAACCAACTGGCATCATTTTTGATCTCGTCCAAGATATTATTGGGATAAATCTTCTGACCAAGTTTCATGAAGATCAGACAATAGATTTGGCCTCTAGAGTGTTAACAAGATTTTACTGTAGCCATATGAGGGAAAATGCCCCACCCCTTGGCAGCCATGTTTTTCAAACCAACGTAACCATTTTCAAACTCATCCAAGATATCATTGAGACCAATCTTCGGACCAAATTTCATGAAGATTGGACAATTAATGTGGCCTCTAGAGAGTTAACAAGGCAAATGTTGACGCCGCACAACGCACAACGGACAACGGACGACGGACAAAAGGCAATCACAAAAGCTAAAAATCAGTAACTGTGCAAAATACACCACTAATAACAAGATAGAAGAACAAATTAAATTTACCAGCCACGGAGTGAATGACACTTACACAAATCATATATAAATAGTGTGTGTATTTGACAGAATATTGATATGATATTGATCAATATTGATATGCCTTAAACACTTAATATTGCAACACGAAGCTTATTATGACAATACCCATGCTTGGTTTGCATACACTTCGTCCAAATGTATATCATAATGCCTATTAACTTTGCGTATGTATATTGTTTATTAAGAACACGTTTAAACCTTTCCTGGTATATTTCGCATAAACCTGCTTTTCAAAAGTTTGTTTTTACAAATTGGCTACAACTTCTCTATGTTACTCAACAAAACAATTGTATAATGACGTAAAAAAGCTTATAAACAGGAAGTAACGCCATGACATTAAAACGACAGTGGCGCAAATTAGCGCAAGAAACACATGCATTTTGCAAATTCACTTTTACAGCAATAATGACATAATAAGTATTGATGCAAAGCATCAAAGGGCGTCGGGAATTTCAGTGTAAAAGGCACTCAATGAAGTTACATGGAACGATTTTTTCTACTGTAAATATTAATATATTGGCCGATTATTTTAAACAAAATAGAAAAAGATACTGGTATAACCATAATCTATGATTTTGTGTTATAACCCCCAAATAACCAGCATTATCTATGATGTTGTGTTATAACCCCAAATAACCATTATCTATGATTTTGTGTTGTAGCCCCCAAATATTCATATTTCATTTTATTTACATTGGTTTCCTTTTTTTTACTGGCATCCGTCCGCAGTTTTCATTAATTGAACAGAACTGTGAAGGTTTAAAAAGAATCTGCTTCATCTTGTAAGCGTAATTTCATATTTTTCTCAACTTCAATGGGAGATGATTCTGAACTTTTTCTTACGTTGCTCATTTACGATAGGGGTTGAGTACTAATTGATATGAAAACACTGTAAAATTTTTAATGTGTTTAAGAACCCCCCCCCCCCTCCCACCCTCTCACACATATATTTCATGGGCATAATAAGAACAAAAAATGGTTACAATAAAACAGCAAATGTATTTAAACTAAAATGTCTACATCAAAACAAAAAGTTAACATAGAACACAAATACAATAATTTGATTCTACTGGGGCTCGATCCTTGGGCCTCTCACTTGTGAAGCGAGCGTGTAACCACTACACTACGGAACCACTTGAAAAATCACCTTCTAACTACGATATTAATAAGCTATTAATAGTCGGTTTAAATGTAAACCCGGAAGTTTAAACGCTTGATAATGAGCGGGGTTAAATGTCCATACCAAAGGGTGCATACCACTGGCAAGATACGGGTCAGGCCTGCGGCCTTCTATATGTGGTTCTTAAAAAAACACCCTGTAGCAGCACCCGATACGACTCGAGTTAGTCTGATCAACAGGGCTTAGGTTAACGGAGTTAGCCTGTACGGACAGGCAATGGTATTACCATCATACCATTTGGTATGGGGTTAGCCTCAAGATTACCTGGCTCAAAGATCTATAAATAAATAGTCTATCTATAGATAACGAAGGAAAAGGGATTAGACTACGGTATCTCGATCTTCTCGATTATTTATTAAGACTAATGAAAGAAAAACGCCTTTTTAGGTCGTAAACCAATAAAGAATGGAAATATTGGTTATATATTTATATTTTATTCAATGAAGTTAGAACATGTTAAGATTGAATATAATAAATGCTAAATATAATCTTGTTATCGCGTGGTTTATTTGTAAAACCTGTGAAATGTACAACAGATTCATAATATTGAAAAACACTATGCATTTGTTGATACATGTAGTTTAATTATATTTAAGTATGCAATAGCAAAAAAACAAACAAACAAGAAGTGTGAACGTAATTTTATTTAATTATTTTTTTAATTATTTTCCCATCTATTTATCTAATTATTAATTAATTCATTCATTTATCGTTTCATCCGTCCGTCCGTCCATCCGTTTGTTTGTTCGTTTGTGCGTTTGTTTATTGTTTGGTTCGTTCTTTGGTTCGTTCCTCGGTTCGTTCGTCTGTTTGTTCGTTTGTTTGTTCTTTCGTTCTTTTTTGGTTTGTTCTTTGGTTAATTCTTTTTTTTTCGTTCGTTCGTTCGTTCGTTCGATCATTCATTCGTTCGTTCGTTCGTTCGTACATTCATTTATTCATTCATTTATGTATTGATGTTTTATGATTTTGTTTGTTTGTTTTTTGTTTGTATTTAATTATTGATTCGTTCATTCATTCATTAATCTTTCCATCCCTTCGTCCGTCCGTTTGTGTTTCGTTACTTTGTGCGTTCTTGCGTTTGTTCATTGGTTTGTTTGTTTGTTTATGAGTTCTTTCGTTCGTTCTTCCAACCATCCATCGATCGATCGAACCATCCTTGCTTCCTTGCTTGCTTCCTTACTTTCTTCCTTGCTTGCTTCCATTCTTGCTTGCTTCCTTGCTTGCGTGCTTCATTGCTTGCTTACTTGCTTGCTTACTTGCTTGCTTCCTTGCTTGTTTCCTTGCTTGCTTCCTTGCTTGTTTGCTTCCTTCCTTCCTTCCTTCATTCATTCCTTAATTCCTTCCTTCCTTCCTTCCTTCCTCCCTCCCTCCCTCCCTCCCTCCCTCCCTGCTTGCTAAAGAAACTTCAGCGTACAGTTTATATAGTATTGACATACCTGTACGCTGAAGCCAACCACGTAACCAGAGTCGTGACATATTTATGTCACGCTATAAATCAAAGAATGCTCTTGGATACATTTCTACATATATAGGTGAATGAATATCAATTACTGCATCGAGGAATATTTTAAGATTCAAATGTTTTAAATGCATCTTACAATAGATGAAAATAACTCTCATCAGTCTGAAATTCACAATTTAGACGCCATTGTCTCTTTGTCACGTGACGAGTTTTCATTTGGATACTTTCGGATCGACTTTAAATTTTATGCTGAAATTGTAAACATTACTTTCGTTTTCTAAAATCTATTATATGTGATTAACAACTTACGTCTGGTGGATTATAAGACTGATTTCAGTGTGAATCACGTAGTTTTAAATAATATCTACTTTGAGTTTTTATTTACACTACAATTTGTTTACAAAACAAGCCAGAATAATCTAAAATACCGGGAAATGTCATTCTGAATTTGAAAACACTTGAGCACATGGTATGTTACTAAAAATAGAAATAACGTTATATGACTGTGAAATCTCGGGAGATTCGCATTTCAAGAAAGTCTGTCACATCGCTGTTTTTCTCGATATGTAAGAGCAGAATAGATTTTAAATGTTAAAGATAGTATTTTGTGAAAGAATATATCAGTTAAATGTGAAAAATGTCAATCTTTCCGATCAAGTGGTTGATTTGGGCCAATAACTGCATTTAAAAGCTGTTTTGGACCGGTCTTTGTTAACTGTCAACTTTTCGGGAATTTCTGGTTGACTTTCCTAATGGGGTTGGTCCATAACTATAAAGTCGCGCCAGTCAAAAATCATAAAAAGCGACATTTAAAGTTATGGTAGCCAGAAATACCTCCCTGCCAGCCATTTATTCATTCATTCATTTTTTTATGTAGTTAATAATATATTTTCTTTTTTGTGTTCAACTTTTTAGTTTTTATAGTTAATTAAATGCATTTATTTTCTTTTTAAATATATTGGTGTAACAAACATACAAAATAAAATAAAATTATTTAAAAAAAAAACGTTTTAAATTGAAATAGTGTATATTACTAAAAATATATATTTAATAGAAAGGCGATTATACCATCCTGGTCATTTATTAAGATGCTTGATAAATATTAAATTGATACGATTATTTGCCATAATGTATGTCTATGTGAATGTGTGTACATTCAAAACTTGTCCGTATGTAAAAGTCTTACGGGAAATAACATCGGTGAAGTACCGTGTGTGCTTTTCAAAGTATAATAGAAGTTTAAACTCTCACAGACGAGAAAAAAATTCAAGGCACGTTATTAAATTACTTAATAATTTATGCGCAAAGTTGGTTTCTATCACAGCACATGCTACATTTGAGCACGGAGTGTATATTGATATTTGGGGGTTACAACACAAAATCATAGATAATAAGTTTGTGGGGTTATAACACAACATTATAGATAATCCTTATTTTAGGACACTCTTTCAGAACAGGCTAGGAACTTTACAAACATAGATGTGAATGGTAGAGTCCGTGATTTGAAATAAACATTCACTTGCAAGACATCTAATCGGACAGAGATGCAATTATATTCCTTTATAAAATACGATTTTTAGCCTGAACTTATCTGTTGACTTTTAAGTAAGATATTATCTGCCTCCATGGGATGCTTATTAGCTGTTTTATTAATTACATAAATGTATGTGTCGTCCTCAGTTATCTCAAGGTGTCTAGAAAATCACTTCTTCGACTTTGATGTCATCTATACTCTTCAATTAAAAAGTCAACGGCGCTATTTTCAGACAATCTTTTATTTCAAAATTGGATTTCATATTATTCTGCCTATGCTTCCTAAACAAACATGTTACAACAATAAAACAGCGGAAGTCTACATTGTGTATTAGCAACCTGCTGTGGTGATCCTTTTCTTATCCATTTGAGCGTCAAGTTATCTCATATAGATCAGACATCGGCCGGCTCCCTTATGTATTAGTCTGACTTAAATTTTCTGTCGTAAAGTATTGTGGATAGATTTTCAAATTAAGAAACGCAAGTAGTCATAAATGTGTGATAAGAATGTGTGGAAAGACAACTGCGTCTAAATGAAATACTTAAATACCATATTGTTCAATCGTTGAGAACAGACGTATGTTTCATACATAATATGCCATATGAGCATACATGCCAGACGTCCCGATCTTGGCAGGACAGTCCTCCATTTGAGGTGTTTGTCCCGATGTGGCACAATTTGTCCCGACATTCGTAAAAAAACGACCTATTTTCTATAAGTTCACAATAAAATTCGCTAATTAAGCTCTGTCTGGCTTGAATTACCATCGCTAATCCCTTTATTGCCCCCAATTAACAAACCATATCTACTAGTCAAGTGATCCAGTGTTGTTTTTGACACCTTATCAGCGATAGATCGGCAAATTATTGATTTCATCGCGCTTTCACACCATGGTGTTTTTATGATAGGGGTCACTAATTGCTAGCGATAGATGCATCGTAGTGAAATAAAAGCAGAGTGCTTTTGTATTTCATGGCCCATTTGATGTGTTTGATATACGACTTAAAACTTAAAAACATCAGTGATTTAAATTTAAACGTTTTATTTCAACCTCTATTTTCACGATCGGGATATGCACCGAGAATCTTTAAAATAAGGATATTTCTTGCTACCATCATCGTAGTATAAAAACAAGAGGGCCTTGATGGCCCTGTATCGCTCCACTGTTTTTTTATGCGAAAAAAACGCGCAATGCGCATGGGTTGAAATGTAGTCAAGCATGTGACTTTCTCTGTCTATACCTAGCCCCATTGGGCTCTTAAAGTTGGAAGGGTGAGCATTTTTATATATGGAAAAAGTTACTACCGTGTTAACTAAACAGACTAAAAAGCCCGGGAATTGTTCCTTTGAAGCACAGTCCCATTGCTTATAACGTAGGTACATTTATCTCTCCAAAAGATATTGTCGTTCTTTCTCTTTAACATATATTTAGATGCTGAAGATCAAATATACGCATTTGATTTGAACAAGACCCGTAGGAATCAAAATGCCTTAACCCTTTACCAAACGACACATTTTGGACTTTCCCAATTTGAAAAAGGTTGCAGACGACAATTAAATTGTAATGGAAATAATCAGGTAGGGTAGAAATAATTGTGATAAAAGGAGAAATTGCTCATCTTGAGCAATTTCTCATTTTATCATAATTTTTTATAAAGTCGTCAGCTATAAACCCGTAAAATCCTGTTGGTGTTTGGTAAAGGGTTAATAATCTCTGGTTCCTTCTTAGAGCCTTTCACACATTTATAACAAATACAATAGTAGCATCTTTCTTTGTAAAGAATCATCTCAAACAAGGGCTGTTTGTAAAACATGCATGCCCCCCCCCCATATGGGCTGTCAGTTGTAGTGGCAGCCATTGAGTGAATACATTTTTTTGGCACTATGACCTTGACCTTTGACCTAGTGACCTGAAAATCAATAGGGATCCATCTGTGAGTCATGATTAATGTACCTATGAAGTTTCATGATCCTAGGCGTAAGCTTTCTTTAGTTATCATCCGGAAACCATTTTTTGTGTGAAGTCACCGTGACCTTGACCTTTGACCTAGTGACCTGAAAGTCAATAGGGGTCATCTGCGAGTCATGATAAATGTACCTATGAAGTTTCATGATCCTAGGCGTAAGTGTTCTTGAGTTATAATCCGGAAACCATTTTTCTAAGTTGAGTCACCGTGACCTTTGACCTAGTGATCTGAAAATCAATAGGGGTAATCTGCGAGTCATGATCCATGTACCTATGAAGTTTCATGATCCTAGGAATAAGCGTTCTTGAGTTATCATCAAGAAAACATTTTACTATTTCGGGTCACAGTGACCTTGACCTTTCACCTGAGAATCAATAGGGGTCATCTGCGAATCATGATCAATGCAACTAAGAAGTTTCATGATCCTAGGCATAAAACGTTCTTGAGTTATCATCCGGAAACCATTTTACTATTTCCGGTCACCGTGACCTTGACCTTTGACCTAGTGACCTGAAAATCAATAGGGTTCATCTGCGAGTCATGATCAATGTACCTATCAAGTTTCATGATCATGGGCATAAGCGTTCTTGAGTTATCATCCGGAAAACATTTTACTATTTCGGGTCACCGTGACCTTGACCTTTGACCTAGTGACTTCAAAATCAGCAGGGGTCATCTGCGAGTCATGATCAATGTACCTTTGAAGTGTCATGATCCTAGGCCTAAGCGTTCTTGAGTTATCATCCAGAAACCATCTGGTGGACAGACATACGGATGACGGACGGACCGACATGTGCAAAACAATAAACACACTCTTCTTCGAAGAGGGGCATACATATAATTAACAACCCACACATCCCTTAGACCAACAGGCCTGATAATATTATGATAATCTAAAGATTATTTCTTATATTTATAAATGTATTTAATTAAGTAATACATATGACTTCTAAGATCAATTCATAACTTATATTAAGAAAATTATAAAATGATCAGAAATTTATATAGATCGTTGAGCAATTGACAATCATATCTCCACAATTCATGAGTCACAATTCACAAATGGAACAATGAATCATTAGTTATTAAAAAGCAGCATATAGACAGTTAAGAACATTGCACTTCATTAATTCCAACACCTTCTCTTGGATACAAAGTATGAGTTTACAATGCAGAATCATATATTGACTTTTATGGAAATAATTATTGTCACGAGCCGAGCGGTAGCTGTGATTTTACTTCAGTTTCTTTAACTTTTCCAAACTTGAAGCTTTTATTCAAGTTTAACATGGAACTAAAATGGACTCTGATAAACAGTAAACTAAGAATAACATTTTGCCTATTCAGCTGTTTTAAAATTGTCAAAAAAATATACAAACTCAAGATTTATAACCTTTCTAAATTTTATTCATTCATAACGAATAAATAAATAACAACTTTCAATATATATATTTCTTAACAGACAGATAAATTTTCAGACATTTACATTAAAATACAGCAATATACACGTACATGTGTCATGTTAAGTATTTGCACTTTCTATTTTATAATGTTCTAAAAAGATGACAAATGCAATTTTTAAGTATTTATAAAATTCAGTCTGAATTTTAATAGCTAAGTCTTATTGAACAATGTATTTTAAATGCTTATATAAGAAAAATAAAATAGGTCTCACACCTAGGAAAACAAAGTTCAGAGTCCTCGAATGAGAATTTTCAGTGCCTTTTATACTCTCCAAAAGCGCACACATAACGTTGTGCAATAATAACGTAAAAGCGCACATATGAATTGTGCACAAAAAGCGCACAAACAACGAGCAGTAAAGCGCGCAAGAGCGCACAATAAAATTTGAGCGTTCTTGACACGGTAAATGTCACTCATATTAAAATGATATTTCTGACGATATTACAATGAAGCAGTAGTCAAATACATATCAATTAAATCAATAAATCATTTATAAAGATGACTATTACCTTTTTAAACAATTTTTAAGAAGGAATATGAGTATTTAACAAAAGATATTGTATGACGAAACTGTCAAAATACTGTAGTCAGTGTAAACTACCCAGAAGGCACTTATGTCAGCATCAGGAAATCAACTTCCTGTTTATGCAAAAATGGCTGCCACATAAACAGACGCTTAAACAATGAGACTTTTAAAAAGGATATTACAAATAATAAAGAAGCGCAAAAGGTAGGCATCGGCTGTTATCAGCTCTAACTTCCACACAGCATCCAATAAAAGCATTAAATAACAGTGACATAGTCATTAAGATGCAAAACATAAACGGTAAAAATGAACAATGTACATGAACATAAACACATGTTTTCATAAACAATCTAGGGCATGACATTACCCCTCCTTCAATTTTAAAGGTCCTCCTTTAAATAATTAAGTAATTAAAAATTTGTACTTTAACTCTCTAACAGTTACAATATCAGTAAAACTGTAATATATAAAAAAAAATAAACACTTTGTACAGTGTGATTTAGAGCATTTTTTAAGGTACAACACTTTGTACAGTGTTATGTTTCACTGCTTAAAGCACAAGAACTACCATACAACAAAATGCTGTAAAAACAATCACAACAAATTTCAATCCTATGTACAATAATAAATTATTTGAGATCAGAGAAAGTCAATATAAATAATGTGATGACTAGACTTCCAATTTGTACAAGAAAACACAATGTAAATAATTTAACTGACTGTTCAGCAATATTTTTACATACAACAAAAAAATTACTCTCAAGAAAATCTTGAATACCATATTTCAACTTGAATACCAAAGTTAATTAGTCAACATGTATTCACTTGCAAACATTTATACTTAAATAATTATTAAACCTTCTAAACAAAATGACTAGATAATTTAAAGCACTAAATGATACAATCCTGAATATGCAAAGCTTTAAAAGATGTTATTCAAGGTTTATTGTAAGTGAAATGACAATGTTTCAATGTTTCAGACAACTAATACATACGACGATGCACGAATCTTCTGTCGCGGTGGTTTTCCTTGTCATGTCTGTCCCTCGAGTCGTGATTTCTGGGGCGCAAAGGAGAACGGTCACGGTGCTGGTTGTATCGGACGGTAGATGTTTCAGTTGCAGAATGGTCAAGACGGTGATGGGTGTTGCTGTGGCTGTAATCCGGATGATGATATGTGGGTGGGGGACACTCAGCTGCTGGTTGTGTGGGTTGGTTTTGACTCCTCAGGATGTCAGTGAGGTCTGCCATGCTCTTTGTGAAGTCACAATTGAAGCGATACTGCTTGTTGATTTCTGTGTGTATATTTTTCAAGTTGTTATTGATGTCTGCCAACACAGCCATTAGTTCATTGTGTCTTTTAACAGAAGAGTTGGATGAGACTGATGATGAAGATGATGAAGAGCCAGATGAAGAGCTGGAGTCAGATGTTGTTTCAGGGGCAAGAGCACGACATTCTTCGATGGTTGGCAGAGTGGTCAAAGGTTCTTCTTGGTCGATTATGGCTTGAGGTACTTCTGTTTGTGCGGTGTGAGATGGTGGGAGGCTGGTCAGGGTTAGTTGATTTGGTGCTAGCGTTGGGGTGTTTGTTGATGTTCCGATGACATTGATCAGTTGTTGCAGGGGGCCTATGCATTCCGAGAGGTTGACGTAGGTGATGGGTTGAGGTTGAAATGTCTGAAGAGGAGTAAGTCTGGACGGTTGTGCTGGAGAAGATTGCTGTAGGAAAGGAGACAGTGGCCAGTTGCTGACAGGACTCAGGTCTGGAAGCACAGACTGTATGGCTTGAGACAGAATGTCAGGCTTCTTGGAGATAGAGAGCCAATTGCGTTTGCTTTCTTCAGCAGAAAGGACAGCAACATCCCGGTCAGTAATGAGATATGGAGATTGATTACTGACAAGGAACTCTGGACTGTCAGGGATGTTTTTCTCCTGGAGCACAAGTGCATGACGACGGAAACTGTGAACATGCTTTTTCATTGCTTTGCGTTTGAAACATCTGAAGAGGCACAGACGACAGTAGTATGGAGCTTGATCCAGACTCATGTGCTCCTTCAGGAAATGGTTGTACACGCGGTATTTCGCCTCAATGTACACTTTGTCCATCCGATGGTAGCATTTCAGGCACTGATAGGCGCGACGACGTTGACTACTGGATGAGAATTGAGACATGATGGAAAGATGATTGGATTGTCGACTGAAAATGAATAACAAGCATGTTGTTACTTTTCTTCTGAAACATATTTTTAGTCACATCACATCACTTAAAAATAACTGTTCTCCACTTATGTCTTTGGATTATGTATATTTCCTTTCGCCGAAATTAAAATTAAAAAATAAATAAATAATTGATTTCGTTCAAATTCTGATGAATTTAACACCCAATTACACTGAATCATTTCACTGACGAAAATTCAAATGCAAAATATCAACAACGCTCAAATTCACTGCTGTGCTTTCTGTTGCACTGTTAACTTGATAACAATTATTTTGTCAGACTCAAAACCCGTTCTTATTCTTAATCATTGCATTTTATCAATCGGTTCCCGGCTCATTGCCCATCACACATGGTGATTCATTCCCGACCATACTTAAGGTCAATCTTTCCCTATTCAATACCATGAAAACCCGTTCTTAAGACTTTAAACAACTCTCTGACATTTTAACTTCACAACTTAATCATGCCACAAGTTAACTATACATCTCTTCTATAACAGAATCACATTAGCACTATTCCATCACAAATACTGTTTTCTTTTGTTGACATTACTTATTACAACAATCGCAAGAGCTGATTTTTTTCCATAACTATGTATCCCTTGTGATTTTTGAGGTGCAAATACTTTTACAGTTTTAAAATACACATTTTTAAGACACAAATAAATAAACAATATAATCTTTTTCTCTGCATCATCTAATGCAATGAAGTTCATACAATCTTGGTTTACACTCATGTACATCACTTAAACAAATTTTATAACTGCACACAAAATATATTAAAACACAATATGAAACATCATGGTTTAAAATTTTAACTTCCGTTGTTCTTTCAGAATCCATTTTGGCACTCGATCTCCTTCGTATGGCTTGAGTTTATTATGATGAACATTTTTTTCATTTCCTTGCTTGTCTAGTTGTAACTTGAAATTCACTTCTGAAATTTTCTTGCTCACCAGAAAAGGACCATCGTATGTTCGTTCTAACTTCGGTGCTATTCCAGGCTTTCTTGCTTCATTGAGATACCAAACAACATCACCAGTGTTGTAAATGTTTATTGACACTCTTGCATCATAAATTGCTTTGTTGCGCTTGGCAGCAGTCCCAAGGTGATCCCTTGCTACCTGATGTGCCTTTTGAATTCTTGACCGCAGCCAGTCGACATAATCTCCATACGATGTAATAGTATTGTTGTCGCATGTTGTTGTGCTACCGAACACCAACTCTGATGGTAAACGGACTTCTCTGCCAATGGTAAGAAGGTTTGGGGTCAAAGTGGTCGACTCACTAGGTGTGGCTCTATAAGCTCCTGCGAGGCATCCTAGATTCTTATCCCATTGGTCTTGTTCTCCACAAAGGTATGCCTTTATCATACGCACCAAGGTCTTGTTAAAACGCTTCGTTTGACCGTTGCACTGTGGGTTTCGTGGACTGGTCCTTATCTTTCTTATCTCCAGCATTCTACACAACTCCTTGAAGACCTTGCTCTCGTAGTTTCGACCTTGATCGCTAAGGATGTTTAGCGGACAACCCCACCTTGAAATGTATTCATTGAGAATGCAAGATGCACACGTCTCTGCGCTCTGATCAGGTACAGCTATTACTTCAACATATTTACTGAAAAGATCAGTTAGCACCAGAATATATCTGTTACCCCGGTCTGTGAGCGGCAGTGGACCAAGATAGTCTGTTGCAAGCACATCAAATGGTGCACCTGTTGTAATTGAACCCATAGGCGCTCGAGGTGTCTTCATTGGCTTTTTGTTCGCAGCACATGTGTCACACCTCTTAACATGCAAAAGGACATCAGTCTTCATTGCATACCAAAAATACCGTTGCCGAATTTTCTCTAAGGTCTTCTTAACACCCAAATGACCTGAAATTACAGAGTTGTGATGTTCAAAAAGAACATCAGTTTTCATAACAAATGGAACAATAAATTGCAAGTGCTCATCAGTTTGGTTCTGTCTTATGAATTTCTTAAATAATAATCCATCTCGAACAAATAAAACATCCCAGAGAACCCAATAGTGTCTCGAAGCTGGGCTGAGTGCTAAGATGTCATTACAGCTGGGCCTTTTGTTTGTTTTTTTCGCCTCCAAAATACAGCTTATATCTGGGTCAAAAGATTGTAACTTCTGAAGGTCTTCTAATGATTTATTGCATGCCCATGGTACAAAGTTTGGAAGCTGAGTTTGAAGTCCTGAACTTTCAGGCTTGTCTTCCATTTGTTTTGTTGACCTTATTGGTTGGGTATCGCACGTTTGCCCTTTGCAGGTTGCATTTACTCCCGTCAAACAATCATTTAAAAAGTCTTCATGAACCATGTCTTGTGCTTTTTTGTGCACTTCTTACACGGATCACACTTTAGAGGCTCATTCATGTCTTCTAAATTGCAGTCGCAGTCTCTTGGGTTTCTACACCTTGATAAGGCATCGCAGTGACCTTGCTTGTGTCCTGGTCTGTATTCAACAGAAAAGTCATAATGTGACAAGATTTCAATCCATCTTGCAATTTTTCCTCTTGGTTCCTTAAGCTTGAAAAGCCATTTTAATGCTTGATGGTCACTTCTCACAACAAATCTTCGGCCTAACAAGTATTGTCGAAAATATTCAAGAAAGTAACGGATTGCAAGAAGTTCCTTTTCAGTTACGCAATAGTTTTTTTTCATTCTTGTTAAGTGCTCTGCTTGCATATGCGATAACACGTTCACGGCCATCTTGGTTTTGGTGAAGTACAGCTCCAATGCCAACGTCACTGGCGTCAACTTCCAAGCAGAATTCTCCAACCTGAAGTGGATATCCCATTATATTTGGACTGATCAGAATCTTCTTGAGATCTTCAAAAGACCTTTGGCAGTCATCATGCCACTTAAATGTCACATCTTTCTTCGTGAGCTCTACCATTGGTCTAACAAGTTTGGCAAAATCTTTAACAAATCTACGGTAATATGATCCCATAGCAACAAACTGTCTGACCTCTTTGACATTTGTGGGTACCGGCCACTGAACTATCTTTGCAACATTGATTGGGTTAGGCTTTATTCCTTGTTTCGATACCACATGCCCAAGAAACAAGACTTCTTCCTGTAAAATTTCACACTTTTCGGGCTTCAACTTCAATCCAGCAGCTTCTATTCTCTCTAAAACTTCATACACTCTGCTCATATGCTGGCTAAAATCGGTGCCAAAGACAATCACATCATCAATATAAATAAGACATGTTTCCCATTGTAAACCTTGAAGAGCAAGCTCCATTGTCCTCTGAAAGGTTGAACAAGCATTGTTGAGTCCAAACGGCATTCTCAACATTTCATAATGTCCATATTTACAGACAAATGCACTTTTTGGTATATCTTCTTCTTTGAGTGGGATCTGGAAATATCCACTAGTAAGGTCAAATGTGCTAAAATATTTAGCACCAGCTACAGCATCTAGGCAATCTTGCACTCGCGGCAGGGGAAATCCATCTGATTTGACAAGGGCATTTACTCTTCTATAATCTATGCATGGTCGGACCTGTCCATTTTTCTTCATAACCAACAAAATAGGGCTTGCCCATGGTGACGTACTTTTTCTTATTACTCCCTTGTCCAGTAATT
This sequence comes from Dreissena polymorpha, assembly GCF_020536995.1. Taxonomy (NCBI): domain Eukaryota; kingdom Metazoa; phylum Mollusca; class Bivalvia; order Myida; family Dreissenidae; genus Dreissena; species Dreissena polymorpha. Next base: position 5,277,131 of record NC_068368.1, on the reverse strand, counting down.
CTTCTATTGCCTTTTTTACTGCTTCGGCATACGCCATTGGCACTCTTCTTGGAGCTTGTTTCACTGGTTGTGCATCACCTGTATTGATAGGGTGCTCTGTTAAGTTTGTCAAACCTATGTCAAGGTCATTTTTAGAAAAACTATCTTGAAATCTAATGAGCAGCTTTGCTATGACTTGTTTTTCTTCTTCATTGCAATTTTAACAGACGTATCGTACAATTTTTGTAAGTGTTCTGGAATTTCTTTATTTTCTAAGGATATTTCTTCTTGCACGTTATTGATAATTTGCTCCGATTTGTGACTGAAAGTAACTCGGCGTACTGAGAAATGATTGTCCTCTTCCTCTGTGTGTTCTTGACCTTTAAGTGTACTTTTTATACTGTCAATTTGTTCGGCTTGGCCTAATACTGAGTCTTGATTAATATCCACACTATATGGGAATGGATTTAAAAGACGTATTTTGCTTGTCGGGTTTCTATTTATATCAACTAATACTGAGGCCATCTTCAATGGATATGTTTCACAAAAGTGTTGTGTAGGTTCTACAATAAAATCTGTTTTTTTGAGACACATCATCTAATTCTTTACGCTCAATAAACACATCAATGACCGCTTCGCTGAGAGGTGGAATAATGAAATGGTCAGCTGCTGTTACTTTTCGAACATCGTTTTTCATTACAATTTGAATACATGGTATATTTTTGCCTTTCAAAACTATGACTCCCTTTGACAAAAGTATATCTGCGGGACCTCCATCATCATTTTGCAGAATGTCTATTCCTAACAAAACATCATCCTCAATTTCAGCAACAATCAATTCTTTGTACATTGAAACTGGCCCTAATTCAATATTAAAAAATGCTTTTCCACATTCTTTTAAAGGAATTCCACTTGCACCTGTCAAACAAGCTGATTTGTTAAGCTGAGGTCTAATTTTAGGGTCCAATTTATTGTAAACTCTGTCTGAAATGATTGTTCTTGTTGCTCCGGTATCAGTTGTTAAAATAACTGGCACATTTTCAATATTTCCTTTGATATAGACACCACTACTAAATGCTCTTTTGCGCCGCACAATTTCTTCGGCTACACTTGCTGAGTCATCATGGCCATTTATGCTTGCCAGGACCTCCCCTCGGCCAATCGGCTTGGTCCTTTCATGTTTAAAGGCTGATTTTGATAGAAGTCTTTTCTTGCAACTTGCCCATTCTGATACCTGGCATTCTTCAATGGACAATCCCTAGCAAAATGATTTTCTTGGTTACAAGAATAACACTTAATTGTCTTGGGTTTTTGCTTAAAACCATGTTCAGTAGTTTGTTGTTGTTGTTGGGCTTGGGTTAACTGATTTAGTTTTTCAAGAACTTGTTGCAATACATCAGTTTCTTTGCTTTTTGCAGCCTCTCCTGAAATATCAGTCTTCATGTCACATGTTTTGGTATTTTCTGAATTAAATTGCTTTTGCTGGCTCTTGTTTGGGACTCTATAGGCATGTTGGCTAGTGTCGTCATTATCTGTTTCAATCACTTCATAATCTATTTCATTTTCTGATCCCGAAGTTCTACGCACAAATTTTCTCTTTCTGTCATCGTGAAATTGATGCCTAGTTCTGGTTTGTATGTAATTTACAACATGGTACACTGCTTCATCAATGTCCTCGGGTTCCTTAATAAACTCAATTTCTGACCGCACTTCTTCATCTCGTAGACCGTCCAGGAATCTTCTCACTAAATCTTCTTGCCGTGTTCTGTAGTCTCTCCTTGTATGGGCTTTGTCATACAGACGTTTAAGTTCTGCAGCATACTCCTCAGCTGTTTCACCTACTTTCTGATCTCGTTTGCTAAATTTTACAGCAAAAGTTCTTGGAGTTTCTATGACCCTAAATCTGTTGTTAATTTCACTAACAAGTTCTCTATAGTTGGTTAAAACTTCATGATTCAGTTGAGTGAACACAAATTCACCAGCACTGCCTTGCAATTTTGGTAATAAATTGTCAAGTTTTTCTTCTTCATTCCAATGAAGTCTTTCAGCAATAATTTCAAACCTGTTAATCCATACTTTCCACTCATCTTTGCCAGTAAAAGAAGGGATTTTCATGCTTGAACTGCATTTATGAGGGTTTACACTTCTTGTTTGCCTGTCATAAGACCTGTTCTCCCTTGGGTGCTGGTAGCCAATGTCCCACATTTGTTCACCCTGACCTCTGTCATTACGGAAATGGTTATTGTTTGCTTCCTGTTCCTGGGGGGAAATTTGTACTTGTTTGTTGTTTTTATCACATAAATTTGCTAGAAGTGTTGTAACATTCTGTAAAGCATTTGACATCTGATTTTGCATTGACACCATATTTGTGACTGCATCTTTCATCCAGTCGGTTGTATTGCCATTTGACATTTCTACGTTGGAAACACTTTTGTTTAATCTAGGGGTACTGGACTTAGATGATGATGGTGCTGTTTTATTTTCTTGATATGGTTCTTCAGAATGCTGGTTAGCTGCTGTTCTGAAGAATACTTCATTCTCTTGTTCTGATTCGGAGTCTGACATTTTGCTTTCGAAGACTGGATTCAATCGCTGAATCTATGTAGAAATCAAAGATTCCACTTCGCTGCCACCATAAATTATGTCACGAGCCGAGCGGTAGCTGTGATTTTACTTCAGTTTCTTTAACTTTTCCAAACTTGAAGCTTTTATTCAAGTTTAACATGGAACTAAAATGGAACTAAGAATAACATTTTGCCTATTCAGTTGTTTTAAAATGTCAAAATGAATATACAACTCAAGATTTATAACCTTTCTAAATTTTAACTTCATAACGAATAAATAAATAACAAGTTAACTATATATTTCTTAACAGACAGAATCACATTAGCACTATTCATACACAAATACTGTTTTCATTTTATTTGCACTTTCTTTTTATAATGTTCTAAAAAGATGACAAATGATTTTTTTCCATAACTATGTATCCTTCTGATTTTTGAGGTGCAAATACTTATTACAGTTTTAAAATACACATTTTTAAGACACAAATAAATAAACAATATAATTTTCTCTGCATCCTCTAATGCAAAAGTTCATACAATCTTGGTTTACACTCATGTACATCACTAAACAAATTTTATAACTGCACACAACAATATATTAAAACACAATATGAAACATCATGGTTTAAATTTTAACTTCCGTTGTTCTTTCAGAATCCATTTTGGCACTCGATCTCCTTCGTATGGCTTGAGTTTATTATGATGAACATTTTTTTCATTTCCTTGCTTGTCTAGTTGTAACTTGAAATTCACATCTGAAATTTTCTTGCTCACCAGAAAAGGACCATCGTATGTTCGTTCTAACTTCGGTGCTGTTCCAGGCTTTCTTGCTTCATTGAGATACCAAACAACATCACCAGTGTTGTAAATGTTTATTGACACTCTTGCATCATAAATTGCTTTGTTGCGCTTGGCAGCAGTCCCAAGGTGATCCCTTGCTCCCTGATGTGCCTTTTGAAATCTTGACCGCAGCCAGTCGACATAATCTCCATACGATGTAATAGTATTGTTGTCGCATGTTGTTGTGCTACCGAACACCAACTCTGATGGTAAACGGACTTCTCTGCCAATGGTAAGAAGGTTTGGGGTCAAAGTGGTCGACTCACTAGGTGTGGCTCTATAAGCTCCTGCGAAGCATCCTAGATTCTTATCCCATTGGTCTTGTTCTCCACAAAGGTATGCCTTTATCATACGCACCAAGGTCTTGTTAAAACGCTCTGTTTGACCGTTGCACTGTGGGTTTCGTGGACTGGTCCTTATCTTTCTTATCTCCAGCATTCTACACAACTCCTTGAAGACCTTGCTCTCGTAGTTTCCACCTTGATCGCTAAGGATGTTTAGCGGACAACCCCACCTTGAAATGTATTCATTGAGAACGCAAGATGCACACGTCTCTGCGCTCTGATCAGGTACAGCTATTACTTCAACATATTTACTGAAAAGATCAGTTAGCACCAGAATATATCTGTTACCCCGGTCTGTGAGCGGCAGTGGACCAAGATAGTCTGTTGCAAGCACATCAAATGGTGCACCTGTTGTAATTGAACCCATAGGCGCTCGAGGTGTCTTCATTGGCTTTTTGTTCGCAGCACATGTGTCACACCTCTTAACATGCAAAAGGACATCAGTCTTCATTGCATACCAAAAATACCGTTGCCGAATTTTCTCTAAGGGTTTCTTAACACCCAAATGACCTGAAATTACAGAGTTGTGATGTTCAAAAAGAACATCAGTTTTCATAACAAATGGAACAATAAATTGCAAGTGCTCATCAGTTTGGTTCTGTCTTATGAATTTCTTAAATAATAATCCATCTCGAACAAATAAAACATCCCAGAGAACCCAATAGTGTCTCGAAGCTGGGCTGAGTGCTAAGATGTCATTACAGCTGGGCCTTTTGTTTGTTTTTTCGCCTCCAAAATACAGCTTATATCTGGGTCAAAAGATTGTAACTTCTGAAGGTCTTCTAATGATTTATTGCATGCCCATGGTACAAAGTTTGGAAGCTGAGTTTGAAGTCCTGAACTTTCAGGCTTGTCTTCCATTTGTTTTGTTGACCTTATTGGTTGGGTATCGCACGTTTGCCCTTTGCAGGTTGCATTTACTCCCGTCAAACAATCATTTAAAAAGTCTTCATGAACCATGTCTTGTGCTTTTTTTGTGCACTTCTTACACGGACCACACTTTAGAGGCTCATTCATGTCTTCTAAATTGCAGTCGCAGTCTCTTGGGTTTCTACACCTTGATAAGGCATCGCAGTGACCTTGCTTGTGTCCTGGTCTGTATTCAACAGAAAAGTCATAATGTGACAAGATTTCAATCCATCTTGCAATTTTTCCTCTTGGTTCCTTAAGCTTGAAAAGCCATTTTAATGCTTGATGGTCACTTCTCACAACAAATCTTCGGCCTAACAAGTATTGTCGAAAATATTTAACAAAGTAACGGATTGCAAGAAGTTCCTTTTCAGTTACGCAATAGTTTTTTTCATTCTTGTTAAGTGCTCTGCTTGCATATGCGATAACACGTTCACGGCCATCTTGGTTTTGGTGAAGTACAGCTCCAATGCCAACGTCACTGGCGTCAACGTCCAATCAGAATTCTCCAACCTGAAGTGGATATCCCATTATATTTGGACTGATCAGAATCTTCTTGAGATCTTCAAAAGACCTTTGGCAGTCATCATGCCACTTAAATGTCACATCTTTCTTCGTGAGCTCTACCATTGGTCTAACAAGTTTGGCAAAATCTTTAACAAATCTACGGTAATATGATCCCATAGCAACAAACTGTCTGACCTCTTTGACATTTGTGGGTACCGGCCACTGAACTATCTTTGCAACATTGATTGGGTTAGGCTTTATTCCTTGTTTCGATACCACATGCCCAAGAAACAAGACTTCTTCCTGTAAAATTTCCACACTTTTCGGGCTTCAACTTCAATCCAGCAGCTTCTATTCTCTCTAAAACTTCATACACTCTGCTCATATGCTGGCTAAAATCGGTGCCAAAGACAATCACATCATCAATATAAATAAGACATTTTTCCCATTGTAAACCTTGAAGAGCAAGCTCCATTGTCCTCTGAAAGGTTGAACAAGCATTGTTGAGTCCAAACGGCATTCTCAACATTTCATAATGTCCATATTTACAGACAAATGCACTTTTTGGTATATCTTCTTCTTTGAGTGGGATCTGGAAATATCCACTAGTAAGGTCAAATGTGCTAAAATATTTAGCACCAGCTACAGCATCTAGGCAATCTTACACTCGCGGCAGGGGAAATCCATCTGGTTTGACAAGGGCATTTACTCTTCTATAATCTATGCATGGTCGGACCTGTCCATTTTTCTTCATAACCAACAAAATAGGGATTGCCCATGGTGACGTACTTTTTCTTATTACTCCCTTGTCCAGTAATTCTTCTATTGCCTTTTTTTCTGCTTCGGCATACGCCATTGGCACTCTTCTTGGAGCTTGTTTCACTGGTTGTGCATCACCTGTATTGATAGGGTGCTCTGTTAAGTTTGTCAAACCTATGTCAAGGTCATTTTTAGAAAAACTATCTTGAAATCTAATGAGCAGCTTTGCTATGACTTGTTTTTCTTCTTCATTGCAATTTTTAACAGACGTATCGTACAATTTTTGTAAGTGTTCTGGAATTTCTTTATTTTCTAAGGATATTTCTTCTTGCACGTTATTGATAATTTGCTCCGATTTGTGACTGAAAGTAACTCGGCGTACTGAGAAATGATTGTCCTCTTCCTCTGTGTGTTCTTGACCTTTAAGTGTACTTTTTATACTGTCAATTTGTTCGGCTTGGCCTAATACTGAGTCTTGATTAATATCCACACTATATGGGAATGGATTTAAAAGACGTATTTTGCTTGTCGGGTTTCTATTTATATCAACTAATACTTAGGCCATCTTCAATGGATATGTTTCACAAAAGTGTTGTGTAGGTTCTACAATAAAATCTGTTTTTTGAGACACATCATCTAATTCTTTACGCTCAATAAACACATCAATGACCGCTTCGCTGAGAGGTGGAATAATGAAATGGTCAGCTGCTGTTACTTTTCGAACATCGTTTTTCATTACAATTTGAATACATGGTATATTTTTGCCTTTCAAAACTATGACTCCCTTTGACAAAAGTATATCTGCGGGACCTCCATCATCATTTTGCAGAATGTCTATTCCTAACAAAACATCATCCTCAATTTCAGCAACAATCAATTCTTTGTACATTGAAACTGGCCCTAATTCAATATTAAAAAATGCTTTTCCACATTCTTTTAAAGGAATTCCACTTGCACCTGTCAAACAAGCTGATTTGTTAAGCTGAGGTCTAATTTTAGGGTCCAATTTATTGTAAACTCTGTCTGAAATGATTGTTCTTGTTGCTCCGGTATCAGTTGTTAAAATAACTGGCACATTTTCAATATTTCCTTTGATATAGACACCACTACTAAATGCTCTTTTGCGCCGCACAATTTCTTCGGCTACAATTGCTGGGTCATCATGGCCATTTATGCTTGCCAGGACCTCCCCTCGGCCAATCGGCTTGGTCCTTTCATGTTTAAAGGCTGATTTTGATAGAAGTCTTTTCTTGCAACTTGCCCATTCTGATACCTGGCATTCTTCAATGGACAATCCCTAGCAAAATGATTTTCTTGGTTACAAGAATAACACTTAATTGTCTTGGGTTTTTGCTTAAAACCATGTTCAGTAGTTTGTTGTTGTTGTTGGGCTTGGGTTAACTGATTTAGTTTTTCAAGAACTTGTTGCAATACATCAGTTTCTTTGCTTTTTGCAGCCTCTCCTGAAATATCAGTCTTCATGTCACATGTTTTGGTATTTTCTGAATTAAATTGCTTTTGCTGGTTCTTGTTTGGGACTCTATAGGCATGTTGGCTAGTGTCGTCATTATCTGTTTCAATCACTTCATAATCTATTTCATTTTCTGATCCCGAAGTTCTACGCACAAATTTTCTCTTTCTGTCATCGTGAAATTGATGCCTAGTTCTGGTTTGTATGTAATTTACAACATGGTACACTGCTTCATCAATGTCCTCGGGTTCCTTAATAAACTCAATTTCTGACCGCACTTCTTCATCTCGTAGACCGTCCAGGAATCTTCTCACTAAATCTTCTTGCCGTGTTCTGTAGTCTCTCCTTGTATGGGCTTTGTCATACAGACGTTTAAGTTCTGCAGCATACTCCTCAGCTGTTTCACCTACTTTCTGATCTCGTTTGCTAAATTTTACAGCAAAAGTTCTTGGAGTTTCTATGACCCTAAATCTGTTGTTTATTTCACTAACAAGTTCTCTATAGTTGGTTAAAACTTCATGATTCAGTTGAGTGAACACAAATTCACCAGCACTGCCTTGCAATTTTGGTAATAAATTGTCAAGTTTTTCTTCTTCATTCCAATGAAGTCTTTCAGCAATAATTTCAAACCTGTTAATCCATACTTTCCACTCATATTTGCCAGTAAAAGAAGGGATTTTCATGCTTGAACTGCATTTATGAGGGTTTACACTTCTTGTTTGCCTGTCATAAGACCTGTTCTCCCTTGGGTGCTGGTAGCCAATGTCCCACATTTGTTCACCCTGACCTCTGTCATTAAGGAAATGGTTATTGTTTGCTTCCTGTTCCTGGGGGGAAATTTGTACTTGTTTGTTGTTTTTATCACATAAATTTGCTAGAAGTGTTGTAACATTCTGTAAAGCATTTGACATCTGATTTTGCATTGACACCATATTTGTGACTGCATCTTTCATCCAGTCGGTTGTATTGCCATTTGACATTTCTACGTTGGAAACACTTTTGTTTAATCTAGGGGTACTGGACTTAGATGATGATGGTGCTGTTTTATTTTCTTGATATGGTTCTTCAGAATGCTGGTTAGCTGCTGTTCTGAAGAATACTTCATTCTCTTGTTCTGATTCGGAGTCTGACATTTTGCTTTCGAAGACTGGATTCAATCGCTGAATCTATGTAGAAATCAAAGATTCCACTTCGCTGCCACCATAAATTATGTCACGAGCCGAGCGGTAGCTGTGATTTTACTTCAGTTTCTTTAACTTTTCCAAACTTGAAGCTTTTATTCAAGTTTAACATGGAACTAAAATGGACTCTGATAAACAGTAAACTGAGAATAACATTTTGCCTATTCAGTTGTTTTAAAATTGTCAAAAAAATATACAAACTCAAGATTTATAACCTTTCTAAATTTTATTCATTCATAACGAATAAATAAATAACAACTTTCAATATATATATTTCTTAACAGACATATTAATTTTCAGACATTTACATTATAATACAGCAATATACACGTACATGTGTCATGTTAAGTATTTGCACTTTCTATTTTATAATGTTCTAAAAAGATGACAAATGCAATTTTTAAGTATTTATAAAATTCAGTCTGAATTTTAATAGCTAAGTCTTATTGAAAAATGTATTTTAAATGCTTATATAAGAAAAATAAAATAGGTCTCACACCTAGGAAAACAAAGTTCAGAGTCCTCGAATGAGAATTTTCAGTGCCTTTTATACTCTCCAAAAGCGCACACATAACGTTGTGCAATAATAACGTAAAAGCGCACATATGAATTGTGCACAAAAAGCGCACAAACAACGAGCAGTAAAGCGCGCAAGAGCGCACAATAAAATTTGAGCGTTCTTGACACGGTAAATGTCACTCATATTAAAATGATATTTCTGACGATATTACAATGAAGCAGTAGTCAAATACATATCAATTAAATCAATAAATCATTTATAAAGATGACTATTACCTTTTTAAACAATTTTTAAGAAGGAATATGAGTATTTAACAAAAGATATTGTATGACGAAACTGTCAAAATACTGTAGTCAGTGTAAACTACCCAGAAGGCACTTATGTCAGCATCAGGAAATCAACTTCCTGTTTATGCAAAAATGGCTGCCACATTAACAGACGCTTAAACAATGAGACTTTTAAAAAGGATATTACAAATAATAAAGAAGCGCAAAAGGTAGGCATCGGCTGTTATCAGCTCTAACTTCCACACAGCATCCAATAAAAGCATTAAATAACAGTGACATAGTCATTTAGATGCAAAACATAAACGGTAAAAATGAACAATGTACATGAACATAAACACATGTTTTCATAAACAATCTAGGGCATGACATTATGTTCATGGAAGTTGTGTTTTAAAATCAATAAGATATTATTAAACTGGTTTAAACACTACAAGAAAGACATTAAATAAACATGTCATTCGAAATTTTTTTATCCGGATATATGGTCACTTTCGACATATTTAAATAAATCCCGACTTTTTTCAGTTTATAAGAAAAACATTCAAATCACATGTTCTTACTTCAATTCCTTTGTAAGCAGTCACCATCTGATCTAAAATGGCACTAAATGACAGGGTTTTATCTCATGTTTACAAGATGTTGTTGTTGTTGTTGGTCACAGCCACACGGCCGCAGTAATCTCCCCTGGTAAACGTCATATGTTCAGTTTTGTGACCTCCCGGGACAGGGTCAAATTTGAGCCCTGGGGAATAATTTGAACAAATTTGGTAGAGAACTATTAGATATCACAACATACCAAATTTAGTAGCCCTAGGCTCTATAATTAAGAACAAGAAGATGTTTGAAGTTTGCACAAAATAGGCCTTATTTAAGCATATGTTCATTTTTGTGACCCCTGGGGCAAGGTCAAATTTGTTCCCAGGGGCATAATTTGAAAAAACTAAGTAGAGAACTATTAGATGTCACTACCTTCCAAATTTGATAGAAATAGGCCCAATGGTTATGGACAAGAAGATTTTTATAGTTTGCACAAAATGGGCCCAATATAAGCATATGTTCAATTCTGTGACCCCTGGGGAACGGTCAAATTTGACCCCTGGGGCTTAATTTGAACAAACTTGGTAGAGGACTATAAGACGTCATTACATACCAAATTTGGTAGCCCTATGCCATACGGTTATGGACTAGAAGATTTTTAAAGTTTGCACAAAATAGGACTTATATAAGCAAATTTTCGATTTTTTGACCCCCCAGGGCGGGGTCAAATGTGACTCCAGGGGCATAATTTGAACAAATTTGAAAGAGGTTCATCACAGGAACATTCCTGAGAAATTTCATCAGAATTGGACCAGTAGTTTAGGAGAAGAAGATGTTTTAAGAAAAAGTTAACGCACGCACGCACGGACGCACGCACACACGACGGACACAGGACCATGACATAAGCCCCGCTGGCCTTTGGCCAGTGGAGCTAAAAAATACATGTAAAAGAGTCAATAGCTTTGGTAAATTAACAACTTTTTTTTTATTTAACTTCGTTTTAAATCTTTAAACTAAAGACAGTCACACTTAAGATAATCAATATACTTTTAATATAAATTGAAACAAAGAAAGAGTCAAATAAATAACCTGTGGCATTTGTTTTCGCAGGCTCGTATTGTTAAGCAATAGAAATTACAATTATCACCATTATTTAAAGCGGCTTTATCGCATAAAGGGTCCAATAAACAGGACAATGTAGCATGACACACCGACATCGATCACCCTGTCGGCATGAGTTGTCATAAAGTACCCAAGGCACCCTTCCTCCTGCTTTGTGACGATATCACCGATTGATTTTTGTGACTTCATTCAACATTTATTTTGTTTTAACGTGGCAGCATAAATATAATATGCATTTAATATAATACAGTACAAATAATACAAAATATATAAAGAAATGAAATAAATAAAAATAAAAATGATGATGATGATGATAATGATAATGATGATGATGATGGTGATGATGAAGATGATGATGATGAAGATGATGATGATAACGAACGCAGAAAAGCTCGAACGTACAAACGAACGAACGAACAAACAAATTTACGGACGCATGAACGAACCAACAAAATAACGAACGAGCGCACGACCGACGGGCCGGCCCGCTCGCTCGCTCGCTGACTGACTGACTGACTGATAAGGAAAGAAAGAAATACATGAACGAATGAATAAACGCATGAATGAATGAATAAATCAATAAATACATACATACATAAAAAATACATTAAAACATAAATAAATACTTTAATACATAAATAAATGATTGAATAAAACCCTGTTCTGTTTACAAGTATTGATTATTATTTTTGGCAGTTTATACTTTAATATAATTAGACTACAAACAAATCCCTAGTGTTTTCAAAATTATTAATTTATTCACTATCAGTGTGCAATGTATGTAATCTTAAAACGTTCTAAATTCATTGAATAAAATATAAATTTATAACCAATATTTCCATTCTTTATTGGTTTAAGGCCTAAAAAGGCGTTTTTCTTTCATAATTTTTAAAACATAATCGAGAAGATCGAGATACCGTAGCCTAATCCCTTTTCCTTCGTTATCTATAAATAAACTATTTATTTATAGATCTTTGAGCCAGGTTATCTAGAGGCTGACACCATACCAAATGGTATGATGGTAATACCATTGTCTGTCCGTACAGGCTAACTCCGTTAACCTAAGGCCTGTTGAACAGACTAACTCGAGTCGTATCGGGTGGTAGCAGGACTTGATAGTAATGAGACTGGGTGCTGTGATGGTGCTCCTCATTGATAAGCGGCTGCTTCATTTATCAAGACTCATTATTACAATTAATAATACGTGTCGCGCTTCGCGCTCTATAGCGCCTTTATTAGTAACTAGGATAGTGGAACAAAGAAGTTTTGTTTTTACACAAAACCAGAAAGTTTCACTGGTTCGCGTATTTGCCCAGTCCCTGTGATCTTTTATTATTGCCCAGTCCCTGTGATCAGTTATTTATTAAAAGAATTAGCCTTGCATTATTGGCAATACATGTTGTAGTTAATGTAATAGGCACAAATGCAGTACTTATTTACACTAATTTACACAAAAAATCACCACTATGCAAGATATTCTGACAACAAAAATATATACATTGATCCGTAAAATAACTACATGTGTACTCCCATAAGCGAAAAAAAAACGTATTACATACTAGTCGCCGCACTTTAGTGCGACGCCAATAAAAAAAATACACAATATGTATTAAATATGTTAGTATTGTCTCAAAATATCACAATTTAATAGACATTATCATTTTTCCAACTCTAAATTCATATCCGCGAACATGACGAAGTGCCAGAAGATTGTTTTAGGGCTACACACCACAAACAATATAACCACGCCGACACCACCTATGTTTTGTCAACTTTTACATAATGTTTATATAATATACTGAATGTATAATTATTCTTGATGTCGTCTGAAAACTTTAGTATTTAGATATACAATATGCTTTAGAAAATAGTAAAGTATTTTTGGGCCGATTATCGCCAGACCACGAGTAATTAATGATTTTACTTTTCCCTGGTTATATTTTAATTTGAATACAAAATGTTGAATTTATTTAAATAAACTGAATGTTATGAAAGCAGTAAATATTGTCTGAAATTTCACTGTTTCAAGTGGCATTTTTCATTTGAAAATAAATGATTTCAAATGCGCGAATTTGATAAAATCGACGAATGTGGTTTATCCAATAAAGGATCTATATTTGTAGTGATATATAACTTTATGCAAGGTAAAAATATCTTATATTTGATTGTTATTATTTATTTTATGCTTTCCGGTGGTTTATTGAGAAATATCAGTGAAAACTGATAATTTATCGGTTTCAAACAGTGAAAATTAACAGTGAAAATTATCGATAGTTTTCACTTTTTAATGTGAAATGACGTCATTTTTTAACGAAATAACGTCATTATCCCAGCGAAAATCTTTAGTTAAACTCTTAAACAATGTGTCCAGATTTTCGTAATTCCTTCTTGACAGAGTTGTCGTTCGTGCGGGTAGGTGTTAAGGAAAACAATGGGGAAATACTACTGTTCCATCGTTAAATGCCATAATTTTAGCGGTATCATCGGTAAATTTTCAAAATAAGTAAAATTACATAAATTGCTTAAAGACTCATGTACAAGAAAAGCTTGGATGATAGCAATTAGCCGGAAAAATTGGTTTCCGACGGCGTATACTCGCGTCTGTTCCGACCACTCTCGAGACGGAATCGGCCCAAACTCTGTTGACCGAAACAAAATTCCTACTGAAAATTTACCTCAGCGCAAAGTAGTACCAAAACATGAAAGAAAGCAGCGCACATTAAGACTGACAGCCAATTCCAGAAAATATTCCTGTCACCCCTGCCCTACATTTCCATTCGTAAGTACCAGACAGGTAGCATGTTTTGTAGTCATAATCCATATTGTTCACATCATATTCAAAGGGTTAATAAAAATATACGTTTCCCCTATAGTTTCATCCATTCCTATGAATTCAACCACCAAATATAAGACTCATTTGGATAAACATGAGGTATTTATCTTATTTTTGTCAGAAAAAGTTTAACATGATATTAACAGGGTAAAATAAAACACAATAGATCTAGTCAAATTTTGAAAATTTAAATGTATTTCTTTTGTTCTATATAATATTACATACATACATACATGTAAGCGTTATGCATATAAACCAACAAATTCATGAACATTTCATTACTTATAATGAATAATATGTCCGACACATAAAATGAAAAATAAAGAAATAAACACACCCACCCGCCCTAATTTTCCCCAAAATTTGGAAAATAATCTAATTATTTATTTTCTATTGCCTAATGTTGAAAATTCCATAAAAAATGTCTCGTTTTTTTGTTTACTTTTGGTGTTTTCACTTCATATACACTTATATTTGTTAATGCAGCATCAACTTACTAAAACAATATCCCGGAAAGAGAAAAATAATGCATTTGAATATCAACCGTACTTTCGTTTAAACAGCTGACAACAGAAATGATTCGATTTACGACGTGAATCTCAATTTAGTTTTAGCGAAGATTCGTTCATAAGACACAAAGACACTATTTTGTTTTACGGATCCTTTCCGTTTAGAGGAGTGGGTGAGTCATGTAAAATATCGAATATTATATATATTTTTATAAACAACTGGTAGCAAGATGAGTTGCAGATAATTGGTCAGTAACCACATTTTAACTAAATCTTTTGACCTGTTATTTCTTTTTAGCTCAATTCAACAGTGAAAAATGCCCATAATATCACTTTAAAATCGATAATCCATCGAATCCAACAAATATCCTCTCTATATTTATTATAGTTTATTAGTTCGTTCAAATATGCACGTCATTTTATTTATTCAAATGAACAAAGGATATCGTAGTGCTACATTTAAATGTTTCAAGAATGAAATTATTTTTTTTAGATTTTTCGTTAATATTATGTTTTACAAGTGAATGTAACAGCTGTTGTATGACTCTTGGACATATAGGCTTCGTATTTTAACTTATCGGGATATTTGATATGAACTGTTGAAATATTAATGAAAAATCTAAAATTTTACCGGGACATGCATTGCTTTCCAATAACAGCGCAACTATAATGGTTATAATCATTCTTTAAACATTTAAATGGAGCACTACGATATCCTGTGTTCATTTGAATAAATAAAATAACGTGCATATTTGTACGTACCAATAAACTATAATATATAGTAACAATCAAATTTAGATATTTTTACCTTGAATATTTAATACATATTGTGTATTTTTCATTAAACATTGCAGAAAAAGTGTCGATATTGCTTATATTCGTCCATATCCGCACTTTTAGGTCATATCAGCGGATATGAGTCATATACGCATTTTAGACGGACCGCTTTTTACCCGGGATACTCGCATTCTATACATAAATGGTGACGTCACTTCGTTATTGTCACCTCTATACTTAGACGCATCACGCACCTCCATTTGGAGGCATTTATGACTACGACACAAAGAGGTCCGCGGATGAATGAAGAATTTGCTTTATAAGTAAACTTTCACGTTATGATTTAAAAGTCAAGTATAATTTTGTTCAGTCTTACGGTCTTATGTTAGTATCATTTCAAATTTTCGTAAGTTTTCAACAATTTCGCTCTTTATTCATTTTTTTTTAAACTGTACTTTCACTTTCGGTTGTACAACAACATGTATCCTTTATTGACGAAAGGTTGCAATGAAATAGCGTTTTCAAAACCGCTTAAAAAGTTTCAGAAGGTGTATCTGATGCATGTTATGAATAGACACAATGTCATAGCTATATTGCCGACTAGTATAAGAACAATTTGGTATTTCAAGTGGCTCCATTTGCATTGCAAGAAAAGTTCAAATTGACTTGTTCAGTTTGTTAAATTTTGACACCCTAATTATATATTTTTTTATAAATGCCTGATTTTTTTTCTTTAAATAATTGAGATCAATGAAAATTTTAGTAAAAGCACAGCATTGCTGTTCTATGTTGGTCATTTTTTAGTGGAATAGTATGTTACAATAAAACAATTATAACTATTGTATTAATGAATTTAGATTAGGTGTCATCTTTAAATGGGGTAGTAATTCATTATATGAGATTAGCACATTATATAGTTGAAAAATAAATAACACTTTAATGACTTACCATAGTAAAATAAAGTAGCATAGAATATGTTGCAGGTCATAAAATGTAAAACTGAAATTGAAGAAGCTTTACAAATATTTTACACTGACAACACTGTTGGTTTTCAAAAAAAAAATCTTCCTATCTACCCGCCCTAGTTTTTTTTGGGCAAATTTCAATATTATTAATATCATTGAGTTAAATTTTTAAAATATCAATATGTTTTGATTACATTAGCTTATTTTATTATTAATAATAAATACTTTGCAAGGAAAGTCCAATTCTGTTTTAATTAGTCTTAATTAGGTACTAGTAAAATTGAAAATATCAGTGACATCCAAAACTTGGCTTATATGCGAATGAATGCATATTTTCTTTGACAGTTACATAGTACCCTATTTAATTGGATTAAAAACAACAAATAACTATAGTTCCACAACCCAACCTAAGTTGACTCAAACTGAATTAATTCATCAATTGATCCTATTTAATTATATTAAAAATAACATGTGTAAGATTTTGTGAATATCCCATGTATTCCTCTAGTATTCCTCTAGTACACCAACATGCACGTCTTACTAATGATTTACATGCACTCCTTAAACAGTTTAACAAAAATAATGAATGATTAATCCAAAGAAAACAACAAACAAGCTGCTTCATATTAAAAGTTAATTACATAAGATTACATAAGCAAAAAAAATCATTTTGATAATAAATCAAGATTATACTTCAACCAAACCATTATAAATTTATTGTGGGGTGGGGGGGGGGTAATGTAAGCACTAAAACTAAAATGGGGGAAATGTCTGGGGAGGGAACATCTTAGGGGGAGCGTCCGGAATTCCTGCTAAGGGCGACAGTGTTGTTAATGTGTCTTTAGAAGAAATAACTGAAGGAAAGTACTCATTGGTGTATGCCCATCCAGAAGCATTTCTGAGCATATCAATTGGAACAGCAATATTGAGTGCATTTGAAAGAGATATAACTGTTTCATGCATTGCTTTTGATGAAGCCCACAAGTCATGGTCCATTAATGGTAGCTTTCCTATTAGGGAATTTTATACTTATTTTTTACTCTACAATCTAGCTCTTTTGTCATAAAATGAGAAGTTTTATTATCCAACAGGTTTTGTGTTTGAACCTCACAAATTTTATAATACCAAAGTCCCATCATATAATCATCATCACAATCAGCAGCAGTATTATCATATTCATCATCATCATCTTTAGCAGCAGCATCATTGTGTTCTATTATCAGAATTCAATACAAATACAAACACAACCATTACAACTCTTACTACTACTACTACTAATTAATTAATTATCTACTACTACAACAAGAACAACAACTACGACTGCTACTACTGATCTTACTTCTACTACTACTAGTCTACTACTACTACTACTACTACTACTACTACTACTACTACTACTACTACTACTACTACTACTACTACTACTACTACTACTACTACTACCACCACCACAACAACCACCACCACTACTACTACTACTACTACTACTACTTGGTACACCAGAACTTGTTGTCCATGGAGACGATAATGAGAACTCCCAGAGTATTGATCTAACCCACGCCCAGCGGACATCATTCTCTACACCATAGCGACCATGAATTAATATTTGACGCCATGTAAAACATATTTTACCTTATTACAAAAAACATGGAATTCACAAAATGACTGAAAATTCTTTAAAATAAATGCAAATTTGAAACAAAACAACCTAAGCAATACATAATAAGAAACACTACATTATTGAAACACTGATACCATGAACATTTTAGGGTGTAACACCTTATGAACATGGACCAGACCTTTTGTGTACTTTGAAACTTTATGTACCACCTACATAAAATATAGGTGTTATTGTCCATTCATTCATAGCAGTCCTAATGAATTAAGGTCATTCTCTAAACATGATTAAAGTCTAAAGAAGGAAATAATTTGATTTTTTTACAGTTTGAACATTAAGGTCATTCTCTCTTCTCTTCAAAGTATCACATTTCAATTATACAATATAATACAAACATTTTAGACTTTATAATCCTTAGTCAGGATAAGATAAGAGACAAATGAATTTTTATAATTTACTTCAATTTCAGGT
Source organism: Dreissena polymorpha (assembly GCF_020536995.1). Taxonomy (NCBI): domain Eukaryota; kingdom Metazoa; phylum Mollusca; class Bivalvia; order Myida; family Dreissenidae; genus Dreissena; species Dreissena polymorpha. The sequence continues at coordinate 5,258,938 of NC_068368.1, read as the reverse complement.
AAGACTAATAAGTCATTTATTAAGTACTACATGTACTTGGGCTAATAAATTAAACTAAGACACTCAGTGACACTTAGACAATCTGACAAAATATAAAATCAATGGCCAATATATAAGTCTAAATTCATAAATACTATCACACAAAATACATTTCATCAATAACACACATTCATATTAAATTAGTTATCTCTTTATATTATAAATATGGTACATAAAGTGTCAGATAGTGGTACATAAAGTGTCGGTACATAAACGGACTGGTACGTAATGTGTGACATTCAACATTTTAAAAATCAGTTAACAATATATGGACTTCATTGTTTTGCATATACGCAATCAAAGCATATTTATTAAAAATTAAAACGCACTGTTCATGGCTGTATCTTTTTATTTATACATGCATAAACTATTCTGGTTATTAATACATTTTTAAAATTATATATAAACAAGAGCACCACATTATGGGTGCCAAGTTAGGCTGCGGTGCAGTTTTGAATAAATGAAATTTATTAAAAGAATTTTTGAGAGGTTAGTGACCTTGACCTTTGACCGAGTGACCCCAAAATGGATGTGGCGTGTAGAAATCATCACGGTGCATATACATGTGAGGTTTCAATGTTATAGGTGGAAGCACTTTGATATTAGAGCCGATGTAAAGATTTTAGCACGACACGGACATCTGACGACAAGCTATGACAAAACCTAGGGTTTTCCCCGAAAACAGCCGAGCTAAAATTGAGCGCCATTAGTCCAAATTTTTGACGCTCTTAAATGTTAAGCTACTTATTATATGGGTAATATTTGGAGCAAAGAATTTAGCCCATATAAAAAGTATCTCTAAATTCTTTGCGCGTCTTATAAATAAGACTAGAGCGCCATATAAATTAAATGGAAAACATACAACATTATGTCAAGAAAAATAAAGCTGTAAAAATCTCACCTGCTCGTCTTTGATGTTGCAATTAGCACATTCAGCATTTTCAGTATCTACTAAATAAATATGTGAAAGTGCCAAATGTCCAAGATACCATGACGTCCTCCTCAAAATGTTGGATCCTTTGAGTTTGAACTCCATTTATTTTATCCCTGATTAATCCTCTCACACATGAGGCCTACATGTAAGATTCCTTGTAATGTTCACAGCGTTTATTTTAAATCGTTTACTTTCTCAAATTTCAGCAGGTATTTAATTATAAATATTTATTTATTATTTTGATTTATTTACTATTTCGAAGATACAGTCTTGCAACGTGTTTAGTTAGTCTAAGTTACGTGTTTAGTGATTCTTACAAACAATAGACTGACATGAAAAGTGGCTCCTTTTGAAGCACAAACTGCATCCATGTATATATTACAGCTGGCCCGGTTTGATGGGGCCTGTTTTTGATAATAATTAATTACCATTTTTCACTTCCGTGTTTATTATGTTTACCAACGCCATGATGGAAAAAAGTCCGTTTCCCACAATGCTTAGCGCACATTCACACAGGTCAGTAAGACCGGTGTGACACAATGGGGATACTCGTGATACCTTCCCGAATGGGATACAACTTATGTACTTTCGAAAAGACCGAATACGCACTGAATTTGTGATTGGAAAAGTGACTACTTTATAGACTTTTCTATTGTATTAATAACGAAAGTTAAAATAACCTAAAATGCATCTTTTCAGTAAATGAGCTATTCTATGAAATAAGCATAGGCATCTTTCTGATAAACTTAAACGAATACGGTCGAAAAATAAGTGTTACTTTGCTAAATTAGACAAACAGGCAAAAGGCCCTAATTTAGCCAATCCTGGTTAAAGTCACGATTCTTATCTTTGAACGTCATTCAAATTTGTAGCTACGTATAAGAGCTCTTGCAGAAAGACGATCGTATCGTATTTCTTAAAAATAATTGGTTTAATTATAATAATTGTTATTTAACAGTAATATCAAAGCGGTTATTTAAACACTCGCACGTCTCCGAGATATTCCTGAACGAACTAATGGTTACTCGGTGCACATTGTAAATATGCCCTATTTATATCAAAGAAAAAAATGTAAAAGCCGTATTGTTTTTGTCATTACCAAAAATTCCCCTAGTTTCCAATATGTAGCCGGGTAGGGGAGTGAATTCACGGACCTCGGATTGGCAGTTCTTGGCTGTTAGCTTTCACCATCATATATGGCCTGTTAAGTTTTATTTCGCTTGATCGACAACTGGGTACTGCTGCGATATTGTCTGCAATTACTCCAGTGGTTTTGCTAAAACGTTATTTCTTGCGTTTGTCTTTCCTTATAACAATGCATCGGTGTGGTTGAGATAATCATTAATCTAGTCTCTTTTTTATATGGAGGAATTGCGGGGATTAATGTTAACAAAATATGTAGCAACAATACTAGTAAAAGGCAAGAACATTTTAAAACGTTAGCTTTCTTTCTTTCCTTTCTGTACACGAAGTATTTATCAAGCATTGGCATATCCGAAAGGGTGGCATTGTTTTCCAGATAGATACGACACAAATAACAGATACCAAATAGATATTACACATCAATTAAACCCTAACCCGTTGTGGGCGGGGTTAACACCGCACTTTCAATTGTGCAATTTCTCTTTGGGTGTGAATCTATTTGGAATAGAATGTTCTCGTATCAGAAACTGGTTCACTTCACGCATAATGAAATATTCAATTCATTTATATTTGCGATATCCGTATGGCTTTCGTTTTAATTACTACCATTTTCCATATAGCAAAGAAGTTTATGTTTAACGGAAAGCCCTTTTCTATTCAACGGAGAAATAACCGATTTAACCGTTTTGTAACCGTGAAAAATCTGATACGAACACATTCCACAACTAGAATGTGTTACAAACACTGATGCCCCAACAAGTCCGACGCATGCAAATCCACTGCATTCTCAATAGACAGAAACACAACAGACCTTAATTGAGCAAAAACTGGTCGCAGTCACTATATACTTGTGTTCTTGACGATCATATGCACATAAAGATAATTCAACTTTTTCAAAGTTCGAGCGAGATCCACCCAGTATTTACATTGGAGTTGAAAGCGCAATAGTTTCGGAAATACACGGGACAATAATTCTGATAAAAATCGTCAGAGCCAAAGTTCTTGTTCATACTATCAAATGCTTAATACCAAAATTTCACTGTGAACGTTTAAGCGTGATACACTGAATAGATAGCGAAATTTTAAACATTAGCTTCGGGACGCACATAGAGACATACAGACGGTCAAGTGCAATGCTTAATGCCTTTCATTCCGTGGGGGTTAAACTGCTGTTCACAAAACGAATTGAAATAGGCAACACAGTTTCTGCCACACCATGAACAAAAAGGCGCGGAAGGCTGCCAGGTTTTGAGGTCTTAAAAAATTCGTGCGCAAAAAATTCCGCTATGGTCGATGGGGGGCGCGCAAGGAAAATCTGGCACGAGATAATGTAACAATGTAAAGGTGATCAATTCTAGCTTTAAAATGAAAATATCTCAGCAATTGTATGTGATGATCGTTTCTTGTACATGTTACAAAAAACAACATTAAAGGGATCTTTTCACGCTTTGGTAAATTGACAAAATTGAAAAAAGTTGTTTCAGATTCGCAAATCTTCGTTTTAGTTATGATATTTGTGAGGACACAGTAATACTGAACATTTACCATGGTCTAATATAGCCATTATATGCATCTTTTGACGATTTTAAAACCTAAAAATTATAAAGCGTTGCAACGCGAAACGATTGAATAATTTGGAGAGTTCTGTTTTTGTCGTTAAATTTTGTTAAACTACGAAGATTGCTTATATAAGGTATTAAATACGTCACGTATGTGTACTCGGCGGAATAGCTCAGTAGGCTAAAGCGTTTTTACTTTAGGACTCTGGCAGGACTTCAGGGGTCACTGGTTCGAAACCTGCTCCGGGCAATGTTCTTTTCCTTTTTTTAATTTTATTCTTGATTTTTTACTGGAGCTTTTACGATCCAATGTTTACATTTATCAATATAAAGCATTTAATGAATAAGTTAAAAAATGCCAAAATCTGTGAGAAGGCCCCTTTAACACATAACACCAAGAAATAGTTGTTGTATAAATGTATATTAATCATGAACGTGTATAAAGAAACAAGGGTAATCATACGATAGGTAAGACCGTAAGCAACTAGATTGAAAAGATTTGAACAATTGATTGTCTCGATTTACACAAATTTATAATCCTATTGAAACATACGCAATTCCGATGTACCTTTGACAGAAGCAATACCTACTGAATTACTCAAGAAAGACAGTATAACAAATAATATAAAAAGAAACACATTTCAGTTAACATCGTGCAAAACAATACATAATATTACTCAAGAAATGTAGAAACAAAAAAGTCTGCAATCCTACACAACAACAGCTTTGAACACGAAATGTGTTTGTCAGAAACACAATGCCCCTTACTGCGCCGCTTTGATTTTTTTTATAATTTGGCAGGTATAGATAATAATCTCACTTTAAAGCTTATTACTTCCCTTGGATTTGTTTTTTTGGCCTTTGACCTTGAAGGATGACCTTCACCTTTCACCACTCAAAATGTGCAGCTCCATGAGATACACATGCATGCCAAATATCAAGTTGCTAACTGAAGCGACATAGAAGTTATGAGCATTTTTCGAAACCTTATCACCAAGTGTGACGGACAGATGGACAGACGGTCCAATCACTATATGCTCTCCTTCGGGGGGGCATAAAAGTAAACAAAAGAGTAACAGGTACGATACATTGACAAAATATGTTGGTAATTTTACATGTTCACGCAGTGAATGTCAATATCAAATACAATATTTAGGTAGAAGTATACTTCAGGTTTTCTGTACTAGATTCTTATAACATGTGGTATAGGGAAGCTTCATTAAAATCTCCATGCAATATATAACAATATTAACCCTCTGCATGCTGGGAAATTTGCCGTCTGCTAAAATGTCGTGTGCTGAATTTCTAAAATTAGCATTTTTTTCCATTTTTTTTCAAAGATTACTATCAGAATTGCAAACAGTTTGAATCCTGATGAGACGCCATGTTCTGTGGCGTCTCATCTGGATCCAAACTGTTTGCAAAGGCCTTCAAAATTCGGTTCCCGCACTGAAAGGGTTAATAACCACCCAGCAGTAATATCACAAGTTAAGAACAACAATCAACAAAAAGCAATTTCTGAAATATGGTTAAAATACAACATATTTGACAGTAACGTTTCAATATTAAGTAACTTTATTTTTCAACAATGATCGAAATATAAACAGCCTCCAAAATTCAATCAGACGAGTTGGAATGCTTCTCCAGTTCAGTGCAATTGTCTGACGAAGCCTGAAATAACATAACAACATTTAGAGTGAAAATGAATGATAATTGTAAAAAAACCTAACTAAACCCACAAATTATTGATAATGCTGATGAGTTTTATTAAAACGTAAATTATGGCAAAAAAGCACTGTTAACATTAATAGAATTATGTGTATGCAGTTTATAAACTGCAAGAACTACAAGACTGAAACATTGTTTAGAATTAATTTAATTTGACAATTTGATTTCAAGCAAAAAAAACAACTTTCTATTTCAATGTACAGAATATATACGTCTCTGTGGGGCCATATAATGCGCCAGTTTCATAAGAATATAAATGCAAAACACTGATAGATAATGATAATGCCTATCAAATAAAAACAAAGATCATGTTTTTGTTGTTTGCTTTGAAATCAAGCCATTTTAAACAGAGTTTCAAGATCATATCACGGACCTACCCTTGCAATATATGGCATAAGACCCATTTTCGCAGGTCACGGCCTATAAAGCTATAAAGAGTTACTTGCCCTTCCTTCACTTGTTGGAAAGAGTCCTTGTGATTTTGATCTTTCCCAGACAAGTATCGTTAACACTTTGTCAACGAAATGAAACTTGGATCGGTAGAACAAAAAAAAATCCACAAAATATCCACCTTTAAATTTCATAGTTTCATTAGATTGTGCTAAGGGACTAAATTAATTCTACAAATGTGTCTGTTCTTCACATTGGATACTTACCTGTTAACTTTCTTTGCAGTGTCAATAAATCCAAACAGATTTAATCTGAAACATAAAAGATAGAGATGAAAACTATTCAAAATGAGACATTGAGTTTTCTTTGATTTGTTTTGGTCATTTAAGTACTTCAAACATTACCTAAGTACAACACATGCTAGGTGTTCTATGTAAGAAACACCTGAGGAGACATTTCATCCCAAAATTGTCAATTGTAAATGGCCATAGTAATACCATGATATAAACACATCTGTCTCACATAAATATACAGCAATTTGTGTCTTACTTACATATACATTAACCTGTGTCTCACTAACATATACATCAACTTGTGTCTCACTTACATTTACATCAACCTGTGTCTCACTTACATATACATAAACCTGTGTCTCACTTACATTTACATCAACCTGTATCGCACTTACAAATACATCAACCCGTGTCTCACTTACATATACATCAACCTGTGTCTCACTTACAAATACATCAACCTGTGTCTCACTTACATATACATCAACCTGTGTCTCACTTACATATACATCAACCTGTATCTCACTTACAAATACATCAACCTGTGACTCACATATACATCAACCCGTGTCTCACTTACATTTACATCAACCTGTGTCTCACTTACAAATACATCAACCTGTGACTCACATATACATCAACCCATGTCTCACATTTACATAAACCTGTGTCTCACATACAAATACATCAACCTGTGACTCACATATACAGCAACCTGTGTCTCACTTACATATACATCAACCTGTGACTCACTTACAAATACATCAACCAGTGTCTCACTTACATATACATCAACCAGTGTCTCACTTACATATACAGCAACCTGTGTCTCACTGCAGGCAGATGCAGAAGATTCAGTGCAACCAGCACGCCAACCACTGTGTATACTCTACGTACTGATGACCTGATTGCTGACTGTTCCTTCTGTGGAAGAAATACAGACAATTATAATACATGTTGCAACAAGGGACAAAATTGTCACAAAACCAGGTTTTCATTGTGAAAAAAAAATCTGATAAAGGGAGAAAACTCAAACTGAACTTTTGAAATGAACAAACAAAATAAACCCCCTTTGTAAGTTTGTTTTTTAAAAAAAATCTATTTTTAGTCGTGGCGACCTTGACATTGGAGATATTGACGTGATTCTTTCGTGCGACACACCGTCCCATGATGGTGAACAAATGTGCCAAATGATTTTAAAATCTCACAATGAATGACATAGTTATGGCCAGGACAAGCTCATTTATGGCCATTTTTGACCTTTGAACTCAAAGTGTGACCTTGACCTTGGAGATATCGACGTAATTATTTCGCGCGACACACCGTCCAATGATGGTGAATCAAATGTGCCAAATGATTTTAAAATCTGACAATGAACGACATAGTTATGGCCCGGACAAGCTTGTTCCGCCCGCCCGCCAGCCCGCCAGCCAGCCAGCCAGCCAGCCAGCCCGCCCGCATTCGCCAATCTAATAACCAGTTTTTTACTTCGGAAAACCTGGTTAAAAATACATGTATATGGAATAAAATGCAACACCATATGTAATGTCTTCAAACATACGTAATACATTCACTTTATAATCTATATTTAGCTTGTTTTTATTTGTTGCAGTAATTTTACAATACCATACTTAAGTATGTTAAGAAGGATACTTTAGTAACAATTAGACATGATTCCAGATTTTCTAAAAAATGTAATATTCAAATCATAAATACATGTACATGTTCTAAAAAATATTGTGTTTTAACGTACAACAAGAGCTATCACCATAGGATGACTTATGCCCCCTATAAACACTTGATAGAAGTTGAAAGCTTTTTTCGAAACCTAAACGAAGATTTCAAAACCTAAAAGCGGACCCTAAGTTCAAGGTCAATGTCACAGGGGTCAAAATTTGTGTGCGTATGGAAAGAACTTGTCCACATACACATGCATGCCAAATATGAAATTGATATCTGAAGCGACATAAATGCAAAGTGAGACGGACAGACGGACGGACAGACAGATGGACGGACAGTCCAATCACTTTATGCCCTCCTAGGGGGGCATAAAAAGTTATCTTAAGCCGTACCTGTACAGACATCAATGTTTTCTGCAGGCTTCGCGCCCTTGCCTCTGACTTGCCTGCCCGTCTTACAAGCACCATGATGGCCTGTGTGATGTACACAGTTGTCTGTCTGTGAGAGGCACTCACTTTGGCACTGGTGTGTGACGCTTCCTAGAAAGAAAGAAGCAATATTTTCCATGAACAGTATAAGTAGCTAGTTTAGGAAATGGCTACCAAAGACTCAAATTGGCTACAAACGTATATAAAAAATGGTTATATATAGCAAATATTCACACTTAATAAGGTAAGCATTTTAAATTGAAAATTAAATATTCATTTTGGCTACTCAAATCAGATTCCTTACTGACAACCTACATGCATGTCTTTTCTTACTTAGTTTATACCCATTTTTTGTGTTTGACTGGATCAAAAGTGCATTTGTTTTTTTGGATTTCACATACTTTGTACAATACCAGCACTGATGGCTAAGTGGTTTAAGCATTAGACTTATATATAATCCAATGGTCAGTGGTTCGAACATAGGTGTGGATAACTTTTTCTATTTTTATTTTAATTCTTGTTTTATACTGACCCTCTTTAATTCCATTGTTTACATTAATAAATTTAAAACATTAAGTGGCAAACTTGAACATGCCAACATGTGAACAAGTCCCTTTAAGACTTTCGAGCAATTAATAGACTTGGGCCCGATAAAACAATGTTCAGAGTTTGATAATATACAGGACAACAAGAGATGTGCTTGTCAGAAACACAATGCCCCCTACTGCGCCGCTTTGATTTAAAAAAAAAAAATTATCATTTGGCAGGTACAGATAATTATCTCCCTTTAAAGCTTTTTACTTTCCTTGGATTTATTTTTTTGACCTTGACCTTGAAGGATAACCTTGATCTTTCACCACTCAAAATGTGCAGCTCCATGAAATACACATGCATGCCAAATATCAAGTTGCTATCTGAAGTGACATAGAAGTTATGAGCATTTTTTCAAAACCTAAACGCAAAGTGTGACGGACAGACAGACAGATGGACAGACGGACGGTCCAATCACTATATGCCCTCCTTTTGGGGCACAAAAATGGAGCTTATGTCAACAACATTTTGTCCTATACAAGCATGATGTATTTATAGGAGTTCACTACTATGGTAACCATGACTTTCCAGTAGTTGTATAACATATCACTTTATAGAAAAACCTTTCTTTGTAGACTTCAGTATAATAATCAGTTGATGACTTTGGTCTTGTGCAAATTTAGTTGATCCAAGAGACCTTCAAATACACCGTGCACAACTTTGATATATAAACATGGGAAAAACTTGAGAATATTCTGAGATCTAAACCCTATCCCTTCTGTTTGCATGTCATAAATGTATTCACTACCCTTATTTAGCTATGGCTCCATTCCCAAATATCAATATACCGGTAAGTTTGAAATAAAATAATACTGATCACAAAGTTTCAAAGACCCTACTTAAACCTACAAAACAAGAACTCTGATACATGAAGTAATGGTTTTAAAAAGCTTGATTTCATCTAATGGTAAAGGCTGTAAATAAATTTACATTTAAGAAGTTGTGAAAAACCCTTTACCACATCCGGAGTTGGAACCTCAACTTTCCAACCATATCACTCACAATATCAAATACTGTATACCCAAGTTCGCCAAAATATTACTTTACCACAAGATGTCTGTATCTTATTAGCAGGATTTGTATCAAGGTAAATATCACATGTTCGCCTGAATGCTGGCTCTCCGGCTGAAATATAAGGCAACAAAGCTAAAAATCTCATGCAAAGATTATAATCAAGCATGTTTTCAGTAGTGTATAAAGAGACAGCAGTTATTTTTATTATATGTCTTATTATATCATCATCATCATCCAATCAGGTATCATTATTATTACCTACCAAAAGTCCAATATTCAACTGTACTGGACACGTGTGTACTATATATTTTTCGTATAGGGCGGTCAGAGTTTATTCATTTCTGAGTCAAATCCAAAACAACAAGCAATCTGTTTGTGAAACATTATGTCCCCATATATTTGACCTTTGACCTTGAAGGATGACCTTGACCTTTCACCACTCAAAATGTGCAGCTCCATGAGATTCACATGCATGCCAAATACCAAGTTGCTATCTTCAATATTGCAAAAGTGTACATTAAATAAGCGAATTTGACCCGTATATTTGACCTTTAAGGATGACCTTGAACTTTCAACACTCAAAATGTGCAGCTCCATGAGATACACATGCCTGCCAAATATGAAGTTGCTATCTTCCATATTGCAAAAGTTATGGCAAATGTTAAAATTTGACACAAACCAACAAACAAACCAACAGACAGGGCAAAAACAATATGTCCCCCACTATAGTGGTGGGGGACATAAAAATGTGAAAGAATTTACAAAATTATGAAACTAGCCCTATTATAAAAAAACATGGTTAAATAATATGTGCTTTAAATAATATATAATAATAATATTAATAATAAGCACTCTCTGAAAGTGTTTTTGTTGAGAACAAAAAGTTTTTACAGGACAAAACGTAATTTAATGATGTGAATACACATGTTGTTTCCAAGAGTTTGCAATAAATAATGGAGGTGAATTATTCGAATTACTCGAATAATATAATAAGAATTGTTACTTATTATATTTAAATTGAATCGGCAAACAACAGTTCCTTAATGAGTTGTTTATACAGTTTATGCAAAAGTAAGGTAATTTTGCTGAAGCCATTTACAAATTGGAAATGTTGTACTACTTGTTAATTGTGTCAATTAAGTACACATTAAGAATTGTTTTGCATAAAAAATTGAAACTAATAACTTAAAATAGTGCCGTATTAATGCTTACCTCATAAAATGTTTTCAAACGTTATTTATAATTTACATTAAATTAAACATGACTTTAATATACGTCTGACAAGTGTTGAGAGAAAAAATAAAATGTATCCTATATTATTAACACAACCTGTTCTGTCTATGTATCAATTAAACAAGCATTCATTAACAACATCTGAATTCTATATTATAAGTTGTTAGCAACAATTGTTATAGATTTTATAATTATGAGCGCGAATAATTTCAAAACTGGTTCGTACAGGTTTTAAATTATTATCAATACCATGAAGCTGCCATTTTTTGCTGTTAATTGATTAACAAATATCGTGGAATAAAACATTACACCTAAAAATCTGGACAGAGTATCTGCTATTTTTTGTGCTCTTAACTGTATTTTAAATTTTTTGAAGAAAAACAATCACCCCTAAAAATCTTGCCAAAAATAAAATGCTTTTTTGTTAAAGCGGGATTATACGATTTTGTCAAATATCTATTAATTTATACAAAATGTGTAAAAAACTTATTAAACATACATTTCAATATAAATTAAAATAAAAGTTAAGAAGAAAATGTGTTGAAAAATGCGAAATAAGCCAGATATTTAATTCTGAAATGAAAATGTATGTACAGTCGAATTCGCCAGCATGTAAATCATGCATGTACGCTGTTAATCTAAATTTAGTATAACGGTTCATTTTAAATTCCTGCAACGATATCTAATCATAAGACACACGAACACTAACTCAAAAGACGAATGATTCAGTTATTGTAGGAAAATATTACAAAATATCTTCGTCACAATCAGCTCAGGGCGCTAATTTGTCTTTGCTGCATTTTAAGAAATTCGTCTTCAATGTATAATTTTGCTTGCCTATTTTGTTTTATTGTAACATATTTTATCAATATATTACAATTTAACACATAAAAAATCGCATAATCTCGCTTTAAAATTATATTTATGTGCCAATATAAAAGGTTTAACTCATAATGGTATGAAACTGTCGTACAAGTGGATAAATTTCCTTGGAAATTATAAACATTGATGCCCAAGTATAAAGATGAAATATGTCATAGGCCAGATTCCTATGTAAATTTGTAACAAGCGTAACCTATTTAATTTTGTAACCACTTAAACCTAATGAAATGTATATATATGAAAATTGGTAACGACCTAAACCCTTATAAATTGGTTACAATCTTAATCTGGTTAATTTTTTTTTCTTTCTAACATATGTAAATTGGTAACCATTTAAACCTATGTATATTGGTAACTATCTTAACCTGTTTGAACTATTTACCATCTAAAAATATGTAAATTTGTAACATTCAAAATAAATGTAAATTGGTAACCATCTTAACCTCTCCAAATAATTAACCATCTTAATATATGTGTATCGGTAACCAACAACCACAATTACCTTACTGTTAACAGCCCTGTCTGTATGTGCCAAAGACTTAACATGTCTCAGAAAAATCTCTTCATAGGAATCCAAATAAGAATCATCTGGTCCCAACTTCTCAACTTCAGAACCAGCATTTACATGGTCAAAGTCTTCTTCAAAATACAATTGATTGTTTGCCAAGTTTCTGAGAACACCAGCAGAGTTACAGACTCCACAAGTGGAGCACTGAGACATAGGCAAAGCCGAGTCTTCTGTAGAACAAGCTGAATTGAATGAGGATGTGTGTCGGCTCCTCGTCCTGCAATCTCCTGTAGAGTCGGATTGGTCCTGGTTTGTGCCTGGTTGTACAATTTTCGAATGTGCCTGTTGTCTTGAGTCCCGCTCAAGCCAAGCCATTTCCATGTTTGGTAACAAACACGGCTCATCTTGTGTCCTTTCAAACTTCAAAACAGAGCATGACTGCTGATCAAAAAGTATTTCGTCTACTGGTGTTTTGTCTTCATTTTCGTTTTTTTCACCTAAATTGTTCCTTGCAACATTTTGTGGTGTCTCAATTTGTTTGCTACAAGCCATATATGGAAAACTGTCTGTAGTGTTGTCTTGAATTAATCCGCTCTCATTGTCTGTGGTGGCAGGGGCAACTGGTGAAGCATTAACAAAAGATGCACAATTGTTCGTATCGTTCGAAACCTGTTCAGGTTGATGAAACAAAGATTTGGCTACTAGGGCCTTCATGCATTCTTCATGCAATTTGGTTGTACCTGAAAGACAAAAATGATTATCAGTCTTATTCTTTTAAAAGTTTTTCAAAATTACCTCAGTCTCCTGGAAAGTGTTTCCAGCTCAATTACCTCAGTCTCCTGGAAAGTGTTTCCAGCTCAATTACCTCAGTCTCCTGGAAAGTGTTTCCAGCTCAATTACCTCAGTCTCCTGGAAAGTGTTTCCAGCTCAATTACCTCAGTCTCCTGGAAAGTGTTTCCAGCTCAATATTAAAAAAAACTTGGGGATATAATATCTCCACCAAATAAGATAACCAGCCAGATTTCATTCAGCACTTCGAATTATGACCTTTGAATTATAAAAAAGGTGAAATTAAAGATATGCTCTATCTACCTCAAATCAGGGATTTCAGTAGATTTTGAAAACCTGGAGTCAAATGACCCAAGGTCTCAAAATTATGAAGGGTCAAAATAAAAATGATTATTGTCAAAATACTGAAGTAACTTGAAAAGTTCCAAAATGCATGTTTAAGGTTTTGTTATAGCTTATTTATCATAATAATGATCAATAAAATATTTTCACAAAGCTTTATTATTTCCATAAAAGATAATTTCTGGTCCTTTTTTTCAAGATGGATTGTGGAAAACAAATGTGTCAAAATGATGCAAGGCTAATTTGTGGCAGGAGTCAAACATTAGAAAAATTCATCTTGCTTGCAACAAAATGCAGGATTCTGTTTCAACTAAAATCACTGCCTCAAATTATTCAAATCTTATCACCTTAAAGTTTGGTAAAATGTTTATGGGCATAATATCTCCACCAAGATTAAAAGACAGACTGCCGGAGGTCAATGTCACTGATACAAAACATAGAAAAACTTCTTTGGGTAAATAACTTTAGCATGGAAGGAGGTATAGCTTTAATATTTTGTTTGAAGTCTGCTTACAATTAGTCCTAGCTTTGGGTAATATATGGGCAAGTCAGATAAAGGTATAGTTTAATAGTGCTAAAAATAGAAAAACATAATGAAAAAAAAATTAAAAAATATCCATTTAATATCCATTTATTAATGTTCACAAAATCATCATTGCCCTCCAAGTCCATACCAAATTGAATTGGTCCATAGACTGCCTTCTCATAGGTATTGGACACAGGCAGTAGTCGGCTAACAGGCGACAGAAATCGCGGACTAGGAGAAAGCAGTGATGACAATCTGCCTTCTGAAATGACAACATATTCATTAAAATCTATATTTCATGTAAATCTAACATTTTCATAATGTAAAACCCAAAGAGCTGTCCCAAAAAATTGTGCTTTACTTAACTTCGATAGCATACAAGCTATTAAACAACAATATTTCACCTTAAAACTATAAATTTAACTTATAACTCTAAGGTAGGGAGACGATTACCAAATGCATTGGTGCAATGTTATTTAAAAAAACATAATTATATTGCAGACAGTTTAGCACAGTTATTGCTAAGATTGGAATTTCCAATCTGTTTGATTGCGAAGTTTGACCTCTGACCTCAGTTATCTTGACCTTTGAGGTAAGGGGATGGTTGTTACACACAACAGGGGGTCTTACAATGTTTAACATTTAATTGTCCAAAGTTATTTCCATATCCTTGAATAATAGCAAAATGATGGCTGAGACAGGAAATTTTTCTACAAATGTAGTACATGTACCGTACCGTTCCACTGCAATATGCTGTGTGGGGCATACAAAACAATCAAACCTCAATTAACAATAACACACAATTAAAACACACAAGCAAACTGAACTTTCAGGAATAACACAACAGTCAAAGGGGAGTAACTGGGCCATGTAATATTCAATATGAATAAGAGTTGCACAAAATGTAACATAAGCTTATGTATAAGTAGACTATAGTGGTAATAAGATTTGATGAAAACTGTAGCCTCTAGAGTGGTTACAACCTAAAAGTTGATGATGCACACCCCACAACTATGCCGGACCACACCCCACAACTATGCCGGACCACACCCCACAACTATGCCGGACCACACCCCACAACTATGCCGGACCACACCCCACAACTATGCCGGACGAACGGTGACTGCAGAGGCTCACCTTGAGCACTTTCTAATCAGAGAGCTAAAAATACAATACACTTTTTTAACCCTTTGCATGCTGGGTAATTTGTCATCTGCTAAAATGTTGTCTGCAGAATTTCTAAAATTAGCATTTACTTTGATTTTTTTCAAAGAATACTATCAGAATAGCAAACAGTTTGGATCCTGATGAGATGTCACGTTCTGTGGCGTCTCATCTGGATCCAAACTGTTTGCAAAGTCCTTCAAAATTCGGTTCCAGCAGTGAAAGAGTTAACCTAAAGTAAAGATCTCAACATTTTCTGCACTTCGCGATAGTTTCTTATTGGGCATGGTTCACACTAATTTTTCTTGTGAACAGCTTAGTGCTGAGACACATTTAAAAGAAAAACATATACTTAGAAATTATGTTGCCATTACAATCAATGGTGAATTAAAACAGCAAAACAGCAAAGGCCTTATTGATCAAACACCCTTTTTTTTAAAGCTTAATTTTATCAAGCGAGGTGCTAATAGTTACACACACAACTAGCTGTTTTATTTGATAACTTGCACACACCATGTTTTCTGAACAAAGTGACACAATGTTCTTTTGTTTTGAGTTTTTTCTTTTGGCAATTGTGTTGTGTCCTTCTGTTCACATGTAGGTCTGGTGCACTGTCTGAACAATTGGGTGCTCCCAAAAATATAAAAGTACATGTATCAGGATATTGTTCTCCAACCCTGCATTACCTAGTCAGAGAAAAGCTGTAAAAAAATGTTGAAAATAACAACATTTAGGACATGCTCAACTCATTTAAAGTTTTTAATTAAAGCTGCATTGAATATATAGGCAGATATGCTGATAGAAGCCATCCCCTGATATTGCGTTTTGTAATTTTGTGAAAACACTAGTACTTTACCAGTGATTTTTTGTGTGAGTATATCCCTTTAAAAAATATAACTTCCCCTGTGAAAATGATCTGTACCTGCAAAATGATATAAAATAGAAATTATCTCCCTTTAAAGCTTGTTACTTCCCTAGGATTTTGTTTTTTTACCTTTGGTCTTGAAGGATGACCTTGACCTTTCACCACTCAAAATGTGCAGCTCCATGAGATACACAGGAATGCCAAATATCAAGTTGCTATCTTCAATATTGCAAAAGTTATGGCCAATGTTAAAGTTTTGGGACGGACGCCCAGACTGACAGACAGACGGACTGGCAGTTCAACTGCTATATGCCATAAAAACTGATATTGTGAATTGTTTTGACAGCAATTGGAAAATTTGTAGCTTTTTCCTGTTAAATTGGAAATGTGCTGTTTTCCGGTACATAATGCAGCAATTTTTTTCCTTCTTAAGGATGTTTTTTCCTTCTTTGCCACCCCCCGAAAATCGGCCCTTTCCCCTCCGATTTTTTGTTCCCTTCAGCTGGTAAATTTTTTCCTATATTTCATTTTCCTCTCCAAAAAAAAATATTATTTTTTTTATATTTTTTTTATTAAACCTTTAAATATATAAGTTAACCTGATCCAGTGTAGAAAATAGAAAAATATTGCATAATTAAATTTTCTGTTTCCTTGAATTTGTTTTAAAAACAGTAAAATATGCTTAATTGATTATTTGGGACTTTCCTTATTTCCCCCCAAATCCGGCATTTTGTGTGTTTTTTTTCCCCCCAAAATCCGGCGTTTCGCGCGATTTTTTTCCCCTCAAAAAAGGCCAGGCCCTTTCCCTAAAATCAGATAAAAACTCCTGTTCTTTATAGAGGTAATAAAAAAACAAACATTTTTAGAGCCAAATGACGTCATTTGAAGTGCTATTACTTTTAAAAACAACAACTGACAAGTGATTGAAAAGCATATATTTTTAAATGTTGTTTTAATTGTTTAAAACATAATAAATAAATATTGATGATAAAAATGCTCAAGAAATTCATAAACACAAACTGCATTTTTCTGAGGTGTCAAATGAATTTCGGCATAAGTGTCTCTTTAAAAATTTGATGAAAAATTCCAAATGAACATGAGTAAATCACCTGACATGATGAGTGTGTATTTATACAACACTCAACACCCACACTTTCAAACCATATGACACGACATTGTACATGTACATGCTTCATAATTATCCCCACGTTTTTTGGAGAAAAAGTGGGGATATTGTATTTATGTGCGTCTGTCCGTCCGTCCTGGCCACCTTCTCCTCCTACACTATTAGCACTAGAACCTTGAAACTTACAAACATGGTAGCTATGAGCATATGTGCGACGGTGACAGTGACAGGAATTTTGATCTAACCCCTGGGTCAAGAGTTATGGGGGTTGGGGCGGGGCCGGGTCAGAGATTTTCACTCATTTTTTATGCTAGTTTACATTAACTTCTTCATTTCTGCACCGATTTACTTCAAATTGATACTGAGCCTCTCTTATGACAATAAGGTCAATCTCAACTATGCATGGCTCCATTACCAACCCTGGGGCGCCCCGGCCACATAGGCCACACCCACCCAAAATTTCCTTTTACTATAATTTCTTCATTTCTACACCGATTCACTTCAAATCGATACTGAACCTCTCTTATGACAATACGGTCAATCTCAGCAATGCATGGCCCCATTACCAACCCTAGGGCACCCCGCCCACATAGGCCACGCCCACCCAAAATTGCCTTTTACTATAATTTCTTCATTTCTACACCGATTTACTTCAAAATGATCCTGAACATCTCTTATGACAAAACGGTCAATCTCAACTATGTATGGCCCCTTTACCAACACTGGGGCGCCCCGCCCATAATAGGTCACACCTACCCAAAATTGTCTTTTACTATAATTTCTTCATTTCTACACCGATTCACTTCTAATTGATACTGAACTTCTCTTATGACAATACGGTCAATCTCAACTATGCATGGACCCATACCAACCATGGGACGCCCCTGGGTCAAACATGCCGCGTGGGGATATGCGTTGGCCTCTGACGCGCCATTTCTAGTTTTCTGAGTGTGTTTTGGACAAGAAATGCGTTAATATAATTATTCTAGAGTAGGTTTTGGATAACAAATTTAATTATGCTTTATTGAGATTTCCACAAAACATTAACAGCTGCATAATTAACAGCTGCATAATTAACAGCTGCATAATGAATTATTAAATGATAATTTGTAAAAACGCTTTGCGAGTTGAATGAATGGTTTAAGTCAAAATTTATATGAGAATTACAGCTGACTGACAGTATCAGTCTTCTAATTAACTGGCCAAGATTTCTGTGGAAATTACATGTATATCCAGGGATCATCCTAGCCCAAAATTTTAGGGAGAAGTGACTTCTCCTTCCAATGGTATTGGGGAGAAGTGAGCGGACCTTTGATCACACGCGTAAAGGTACTGTAATATTAATGTTTCACAATTAATAACCATACATATATCTGAAATAAAATATGATGAAACACTAACGAAAAACTAAACATTTTATTTTAAACTGCCATGATGTTAAAGAGATATTGCTCTCTTAAAAACTGTTAAACGTGTGTTTAATTTGGCCAAAATACACATTTCATTCATATGTTATCGCTACTTAATCAAAGAGCCTGAGGATGTAGGATAAAGGGAATATAGGGCAGAGCCCTAGCATATTGTTCTTTTTTTAGTCTTTCTAGGTGGAATTTCTGGTTAGTACATTGCGAAATATTGTCAACCAGACCATCCGTAACATTGCATGTTTATTCGTCATTCTATAAAAATGTTATAAAGGACGTTAAAAAAAATAACTAAAATCGACGAACCATTCGTATCCGAAAACGACTGTCCGAAAACATGTCGATATACGTCTTCTGCACATGCATATCGTTTGACGGCAGAAAATTAAAACCAGTAACCTGTAACCTAGCAAATACGCAATCAATATATTATTTGGTTGACATATTGCTATAAAATACAATATTGCAGTGCTTTACTTTGCTAATGGATAGTTTAAAATAGCAAGATTACGGACATTAGCAACATCCATAGATTGTACGGGTTTCGGACAGTACCGAAAAGGTTTCATCAGTTACTGCTCATGTCAGTACCAATCAGAAATCAATAATTAAAAGACCGGACAATGTCTCATGGCGATATAATAAACACATAACAATAACAATACAAATAGTATATATTCTTAATGCTATATTTTATCCCCTTTGCGCACAATAAGTCACTGTTTAGCATTTGGTTATTTCTATTGGATTTTTTTCGCATATGCACATTTTAACTGAATTTAAATTGGCAATTTATCCCAATTAATTCCGCATTATGCAGCAGTCTCTGTTTGCAATTTGACTAACGACAGAGAGTAACTTGTGCTCTAAAAAACCTCCCGAACATTTCGTGGGAGATTCTTCAACAATACATGTTTATGTTCTATGCCGGCCATAGCTTAATTATTTCAAGATTTGTTGTGTTTTATTCGATTATAAATACATAAATTGATGTAACACACCCATACATTCTGAAATAACCCAAATTGTAATTCTCCCAACTGAGTGTCGCGTGCCGGTAATTCTTATGTTTAAATGGCGTCATTGACTTTTAATGGAATGTTCCCACGTGCTTGACTGCGTTTTAGGATTAAACTTTTAATGTGTAAGTCTGTTTCTCTGTTTGTGATATTTGTTAAGCTCAGTACTCAAATATATTATGACTGAAATTTGGCAGTGAGATTCGGACTGTTTTAAGTTGTACAAATCGTCAAGCATTACAATAAATGACCATCATGTGAACAATGGCTGTATTGGTTCCCGGCAGCCTTGACAAATAACAAGAGCCGATTGAAAAACTGTAAACGAGGTCGGGAGCCTGGCATTCTATACATAGATGGTTACGTCAATTACACTATTGTCGGTAAGACCGGCGTGTACACAATGCCTCAACTGGAATAAACCAAGGCGACTTGCATCAGTGGTCAGTGATGCGTAGCAAATCCTCTCGCTATCAGTAGATCAGATAACCGATAATTGCACACAGCAAACAATGGCAGTATTAGTGACGGCATTGCGCACACGTGCGGAAGATTATCAAAGGAGAAAATATAAGAAAATGTCGGCGATTTTGTTTTCGCTTTGATGTATTCAGAAAGCGATATCAAGCATCGTAAGGCGACAGAGTCGCCTATGTCGCCCTCTACGATGATCCCTGATATCACAAGTGGTTTTCATGATTTTACTACAGGTATTGCATGCCTACGAGTGCTGTCGCTCATAAAGCATGTGCTCTCATTGGTCAGTATTGAATGTCCAATACAATGATGCTCCGTCTTTAGGCAGGCTTTAGTTGGGTAAATTGATACATGTTATTGACGCTCGATTGGTCATTGTTGGCTCAGGTACTACTTACATGTACCCCGGGTACTCTAAAGTATACTTACATGTACCCCGGGTACGGTAAATATACTAAAACGTACCCGGGAAATTTAACGCTAAATTGGTAGTTGTTGGCTATTTTTTAAAATTAATTTTATACACCGTTATGTCAATTTGCTGTAAAGTGGCCTCTATGCTATCGAAACTCATACTCAAAAAGCATGTTGATGCAGTTTTTTTTAAGAGAATTAGTTTAAGGTAATCGGTAGCACGTTTTATGATTTCGGATTTTGGTTGGGAATACAACTCGGGTACAGTCTAATATAGACCGGGTACGATTAAGTATATTAACTGTACCCGGGGTACACATAAGTATACTTAAGAGTACCCGGGGTACATTTAAGTAGTACCCGAGCCTACAATGACCAAAGCAGACTCTGATTTACAAATTCAAGGGCCCCGGGCAGCGACCGTTAAATAGCCCCTGGAAAGCACTGCGTGCTCTAGAGCAGCTCAGCACTTAAGAAGAAGAACAGCATCCGAACTAACGATTTCCGGTATCAGTACACTCATATTCCAATAACTTGCCATTGCGGCGTCCATGCTAAAACGCATCTCGTACTGCGAGATACTTACTTTTGCTCGAATGGTTATCTTGCTGCTCCTTGGGTCTCAGAGATGACATATTTAAAGAGAAACTAGTTATTTAAGACAAGTCCTAATGCCTAGATCATTCTTTATTGTTGTTGGTGTTGTTGTTGTTAATAATGAAGTCAAATCGGTTGCAATTCAGATCGGTCACAAGAAGATTCGGCAAACTTCTAACATTGATATAGATCTACTCTTTCTTTAAACAGACAACGAAACTTACCACTTAGGTAACGTCATAAGTAACATGTATAAGTAACAGAAATGCAACAACAATATTATAGGAATCCGCCAATTTCTTTCACCGTGAGCTATATTTAAATATATGTTTATCTATGTGTTAATCAAAATCTCTCGGTATGTTTATATATATTGATTTTGCTGTTATAAACCTTATGGTACTTATTATGCTAATGTATTTTACAACAGTTTGCTTAATGTTTTTTTCACATATTACTAGTCTGCTATCTAGCACATGAAATGGTTTTTATGGTGTTATTTTCCAAAGTCAAGGAGTGCAGTCGTGGGCATTACAAGGCAGGTTACGTTTCGCCTGGTGTCCTCACTGGCTGGTCTGAACAACAACATACGTGCTGAAATATATATTTACTTGCGAGCATAGCTCTTGTTACCATTAAACGCAAAAGGGAAGCTACTGCATGGAATGTTCATAAACTCCTCGCTGTGTTACCTCCCCGCATGGGTTCACGGTTGACAATTCATACAAAAGTAAAATTCTTCCAGATCAGGAAATCAGTGTAAAAATTCCAAATGAACATGAGTAAATCACCTGACATGATGAGTGTGTATTTATACAACACTCAACACCCACACTTTCAAAGCATATGACACGACATTGTACATGCTTCATAATTTCTGAGTGTGTTTTGGACAATAAATGCGTTAATATAAACATTCTATAGTAGGTTTTGGATAACAAATTTAATTATGCTTTATTGAGATTTCCACAAAACATTACTTAATTATATATATACTTGCGAGCTTAGCTCTTGTCACCATTAAACGCAAAAGGGAGGTTACTTTGCATGGAATGTTCATAAACTCCTCGCTGTGTTACCTCCTCGCATGGGTTCACGGTTGACAATTCATACAAAAGTAAAATTCTTCCAGATCAGGAAATCAGTGTAATTTTATACCAAAATGTTAATTTAA
This sequence comes from Dreissena polymorpha, assembly GCF_020536995.1. Lineage (NCBI taxonomy): Eukaryota > Metazoa > Mollusca > Bivalvia > Myida > Dreissenidae > Dreissena > Dreissena polymorpha. The sequence continues at coordinate 5,236,599 of NC_068368.1, read as the reverse complement.
CACATTTATATATTAAACAATTTCATTGAAAACGTAAAAATAACAACAAACAACTTAACATCTTAATTGACTATCAACAATTAAAGAGCTTGTTGAAGATTTAATTTTCTACCATTTCTGCGTTACGTGTATATGAACGGGACTTTTTGTATATGAACTATAATTTTTTTGCGACTGTGATTGCTTATTGTGTTGAGTGGGTGCGCTGCTTTCCCATGAACGTGCCATGACAAGACATACATATTGAGTTGATATGTAAATATAAACTACATTAAGTCCCACGATATTTAAAAATATTCTGTATTAAAAAAATGCACAAACCGATAGCTTAAAAAAAATACATGACTAGTGCATTTAGTTATTTTAATCGTTTCAAATACTGATGGTTTTAGCATTTACCATTCAAAGATAACAACATGACTATCAGAAGGGGAGGTACATATATGCCTTTGTCCATCAATCCATCTTTCGGTCCGTCAATCAAGCGCGTACACTATAAAGTATTTATGTAGGAGGGATGACAGAATACACACACGTCACTCGTCATGTGAACTTGATCACCTTTTTATTTAAGGTCTGATTTTTACTGCATGTATGGCCCTATAAAGGCAAAAAGAGAATTTTTTTACTTAAATCGTGCGTTAAAAGTAAATAACTAATGTTTCCAGATATATGTAACATGTACACAATGGTAACCAGCATCTTAAAACTGAAATTTCACATTGTTAATATTTACGCAAAATTTTCACGTAATCGTATATGTTAGTGATCAACACGATTATATGATAAATACAACTTTTTAACATTTCTAAAGGATCATGTTCCCGTTGAAAAAGTGTGTTAATATGAACGCATGTATCTTTAAATAGCATGTATTGAGCAAATAATAAAATGCGTCTTGAGGAATTAATATAACGCGTTCTTAGTACGCTGTGGTTGACAATTTTATTAATAATTATAAATATGACGATAATTTATTCAAACCATATTAATAAATTTACAATCGGTTCTTAAGAGCCGCGAAACAAATATGAATGTGTGCATTGTCATGCGAATATGGGTCATGTGCCATATGCGGCCACCGTAACTCCTGAGCAGCATAGCGATTGCGCATTCTGACCAGGACAGGGTAGTTCGTGGTCTGACTGCAAGAAGCGCACGCTTCCCTGAGGTACGCTTGCAACATATGGCAAAAGGCCCATTTTCAAATGAAGGGACTCGAGTGTAAAACAGCCACCTACGAGCAACCAATAAGCAAATTACAAATAATATGGTTTTTGTCAGATTTTCACTGAAAAAGCCAACAAACCTCAGAAAGTAAATGTGAATAGAAATCTAAAACCATCAACTTAAACTTAAGAATGACTCGCGACCTAAAAACGATGTCGAATAATCTAATAGACATATTTCAATCAAATTCGACGTTTCATTTTATAACGTGTTTAAACATACTGTAAATAAGAAAGCATTGCCATGAATATATGAATATAAATTCGTAATCCATAAAGCATATGTTACATTAATTATGTGTCGTTACAATTCGTCCTTAATTTTATGTCAGTACTAATTTAAATAACTATGAAATAACCCTGCGACCTGTAAAAAACGTGTATTTGATGCAATAAACGTGTATTTGATGCAATAAATGTTTTAAATGAATGATAATGTTATTTAACCGCAGATTCAGGGCCCGTCAAAGGCAATACCGCGTACAAATAACTTGTTTTGTTTTTTTACTTCAGACAATCCGGAATAATCTCTAAGTTTGGCCTTTTTTCTGTTTCTATTAAGAAGTGAGGTCGCACAAATAAATATGTGCGTATGATAATTTTCATTAGAAAGGCAAGGTGCTCCCAACTAGTCGTCAGTTTCACTACAACTAAAACTTGCTTTAACAGCTTTTTCCGCCCTTGAGCTTTTAATATAATGAATTAATAATACATAGGCAAAATATGGCAAAAGTCCCAAATTTAAATAACGGGGCTTAATTAAAGTTTACAAAAGCCACGCAATCAATTTCAAAATTACAAATAATACGGTTTGTTGTCAGGATTTCATGGAAAAGGCCTAGAGGGAGATACCAATATCAGAAACTTAACGTGAATAGCAAGGTTAGATCATCAATTTAAACTTTAATAAAACAATCAAATAATGACACAAACTGCTAAGATTTAAAAACAAAGTAAGGCAAATCAATTTTCTTCTTCCACATAACCAAGTTAAATTTTTGTTATTTTCAGTCACTGCATTAACAAATCATAATTGCAGTACAATATATACAAAGATCACAGGAATATTCAGCAATATAATGAGTTGCGCTCTGTGAAACTGGGCTTAATAAATTTGCGTAAAGTGTCGTCACTTGTTAGCCTGTGCAGTCAGGTCATGCGTATCATGGATGACGTTGTTCGCTCTAGATAGTTTTATTTTGTACAAGACAAGTCTCCTATAAACGAAAATCCAGTATTAACCCATTCATGCCTAGCGTCCTGAAAAAAGGACATTGCAAACAGCGTAGACCCAGATGAGACGCCGCATAATGCGGCGTCTCATCTGGGTCTGCGCTGTTTGCTTAAAAGAATTTCTTTATGAAATATTCTAAATATAGAAATAAATATACTTGACATCCCTAATTTTGGAAATAAATTGATCCAACTTAAAAGGATGGGAGAGTCCACTGGGCATGAATGGGTTAAAGGAAAGTTTCGTCACTGATAAGCCTGTGCGGACTGCGCATTGCAATCTGTGACGACACTTAACGTAGATAGAAATTATAGCTATAATTCGAATATCCACCCATCTGTATAGCCTCTGGTACGTTAAACCGTAAAGGATTATTGCAGATTTAGGTGCTGATGGGGCGCTAAAATGTCCAATTTATATCGCTATGGTAAGACATTAATTTCTGAGCAATGCACAAAGTGGATTACCTTATCGATGGCACACATTTCCATAATCATACTAGTGCTCTTACGTGTGCGCATCATGTGACACAGTCTTGTAATTGGCTTAAAGGGGGCAAAAATTGAGGCCATTAACATTATGAATTGAATTCACTATAGACATTTCATAATTTAATAACTGACTATAGTTTAGCACGTTTACATGTACATCTGTCTTTGCTCTATGTTCAAAATAGAATGAACACGTCCATAGATTAAAAACTTATTCATATTTCAAAACCAGAGTTTGAATTTGAAATGCTAAACTGAAGTATAGATCACGAACCTCTGCCTATATTCATCACGTTGCCTTTGTTTATCGATCGATAACAATTATTGTCCAAATAGTCGTCAATGGCACGCGTTCAAAACGATGTAGAACAATCATATTTCAATCGAATTCGACGGTTTATTTTATAACCTGTCAAGAAGATACTGCAAATGAGACAGATTGCTTTTAAATCCGTAAATAATATCGCCCATCGGTATTAGGTGACATGTAAAGTAATGTTTTAGAGACAGTTATTGGTGTCATTTGAATGCCGAAGTGCTTTGTCGACATGTTTGGCGTCAAAAAGCTTTGTCATAAATATATAAATATAAATGCGTTATCCATAAAGTATGAAATACGTCAATTATGTATCGTTAAAATTCGTCGGTAATTTCATTCGAGTAATAATTTAAATGATGTAAATGAATTAAACAAATTTAAGCGCTGCCCGCTATCAAGTGACGCAAGGTCTCGTAGTATCATAAGCGGACTGGGTAGCTCCTGAAAAAAATCGAGGATGCACTGGCTTGCCTAAGCTGCGTTTGTCGCTGCGGCATGAGATCCATGTCCGAATGACGAAGCTCAAGTACATTTGTGAAAATAATACGTTTCCACAGGCTTCCTCTTTAGTGGTGTAAACGCAGATCCCTTTATCAGAAACCAAATGTGAATGGAGATATACGCTCGTTTGAATATTCATAACAATTGATATTGATCACTGATTGAATAAAATCACAAATAATAATATTCTAATAAATCATTTCAATGAAACAGCATACGCAGAAAAGGGACGCAATAATTCACAAGAAATTGAAAAAAAAACTGTTCTGACGTGCGTTCGGTTCATGTCATTTAAACAATTAACACCTGCTATCAGCACTGCTGATTTCGTTTCCTGATACACCTGTACTGACAAAGACCACAACACAAACTGATTAAGGTAAAGTTAATCCATATACATTTGCACTTGTAGATATGACTCAAACTACAAAGGCAAATCAATTTTTGGGGGGCAATTGCCTTCTGCAATTCGCCCCATGGGTAACATAATAAACGTATACCGAAGAAAGAAGTCCGTTACTGCAACTAACCACTTTGCATCCAGATTCTGCATTCGCAAACAAAATAGCTCCGATCGCATGGTATTAGTATTAATACGCCTCATAAACACTGTGACGAAGTACATCGGTATTTTCCGTTGCACAAATTGACCAATTTGGAACAGGGTTGACTTTTTTACCTTGAACCCTGGTTGACATTGACCTAACATTTTCCGTATCTTACTTGATACCGAATGGATTTACTTTATACTTTGACACACACGGAGGCCCGTGTACTGAGGCAAGAACGATCCAGAAACCTTACTGTACTAATTAGAAATTGCTGCAATGCTTGTCTTTATTAAATCTATGTCAAGTTTTCAACTGGATAAGTGTATTATATCTTCGCAGTTTAGCTATCAATTGACAAATACGACAATGACTTGTTCTAAAAAGCAGCATTTACATTTGAACCCAATAGTTAAATCATATAATGTTGACAGCCTGTCACCCTTCCCACGGAGTGTATATTGATCTAGAGTCCGTGCCCTTCCTTACTTCCATCTGTTTTCTTCAAAAACGTGATTGGTTGGCATCACAGTGTCAAGTGTTTTATCGACCACAACATTTTAGCAAAATCGCCCCACCAGTACTTTGAGTACTTTGATTTTCTTAACAAGTTAAATGTTCTTGCTTTCAGTCACCGCTTTAAATTTATATGCTGAACCGAATTATTGATCTCGAATATCGCGAGTTTTATAAACCAATCAATAACAATTAAGTCCAAACTACATTTTAAACTCTCGTGAATTGCACGCCTGCAAAAAACGTCGAAAACGACAATTAATGCAATGCTATAGGTGGATCAAACATTGACATCGACACTTTCGTTTGTTTATCATTGCAAGTCTGGATTTAATATAACCCTATTTGTCCCCTACCAGTTTCACCGGAGGGGACTTATGGTTTTCGCTCTGTCTGTGCGTCTGTGCGTCTGTGAGTCTGTGCGTCTGTCACACTTTTCTGGATCTGCGATAACTTTAAAAGTTCTTAATATTTTTTCATGAAACTTGAAACATGGATAGATGGCAATATAGACATTATTCACGTCATTTCATTTTCTTCCTATGTCAAAAATTCTGGTTGCTATTGCAACAAATAAAAAAATAATCTGACCATGGTGGAGCCGGTAGGGGACATATATTGCTTGGCAATAGTCCTGTTAACTATGTTTTCCTTATGATTATGAAAAGCCTTGCGACCTTTAAAAACGTGTATTTCATGCATTTAACGTACAATCGTAGCTACAGTTTTAAATGAACGATACTGTTATTTAGCCGGAGATTCAGGGCCCGTCAAATGCAATACCATGCACAAGTAACTTGTTGTTTTTTGACTTCACACAATAAGAAATAATCTCTAGGTCTGGCCTTTTTTCTGTTTTTATTCAAAATGAGGTCGCACAAATAAATATGTGCGTATGATAATTTTCATTAGAAAGGCAAGGTACACCAACTTGTCGTCAGTTTCACTACAACTAAAACTTGCTTGAACAGCTTCTTCCGCCCTTGAGCTTTAAATGTAATAACCTAATATTACATAAGCAAAATATGGCAAAAATCCCAATTTCAAATAACGGGGCTCAATTAAAGTGTACAGAAGCCCCTTACGAGCCTCGCAACCAATTAGCAAATTACAAATAATACGGTATTTTGTTAGGGTTTCACTGA